>NC_086444.1:11823028-12051839 GCF_028390025.1 Pseudophryne corroboree | reverse complement strand
GACACTTCTGCTGTCAGTTGTGACAGTTTGGTGTTCACTGGTTAGAGCAACGTGTCCCAGCCAGAGTAACTGTCCGCCAGATGAGAGAGCGTATAGGAAAAGACACTTCTGCTGTCAGTTGTGACAGTTGGGTGTTCACTGGTTAGAGCAACGTGTCCCAGCCAGAGTAACTGTCCGCCAGATGAGAGAGCGTATAGGAAGAGACACTTCTGCTGTCAGTTGTGACAGTTGGGTGTTCAGTGTAAGAGCAACGTGTCCCAGCCAGAGTAACTGTCCGCCAGATGAGAGAGCGTATAGGAAAAGACACTTCTGCTGTCAGTTGTGACAGTTGGGTGTTCACTGGTTAGAGCAACGTGTCCCAGCCAGAGTAACTGTCCGCCAGATGAGAGAGCGTATAGGAAGAGACACTTCTGCTGTCAGTTGTGACAGTTGGGTGTTCACTGGTTAGAGCAACGTGTCCCAGCCAGAGTAACTGTCCGCCAGATGAGAGAGTGTGGAGGAAGAGACACTTCTGCTGTCAGTTGTGACAGTTGGGTGTTCACTGGTTAGAGCAACGTGTCCCAGCCAGAGTAACTGTCCGCCAGATGAGAGAGTGTATAGGAAGAGACACTTCTGCTGTCAGTTGTGACAGTTGGGTGTTCACTGGTTAGAGCAACGTGTCCCAGCCAGAGTAACTGTCCGCCAGATGAGAGAGCGTATAGGAAGAGACACTTCTGCTGTCAGTTGTGACAGTTGGGTGTTCACTGGTTAGAGCAACGTGTCCCAGCCAGAGTAACTGTCCGCCAGATGAGAGAGCGTATAGGAAGAGACACTTCTGCTGTCAGTTGTGACAGTTGGGTGTTCAGTGTAAGAGCAACGTGTCCCAGCCAGAGTAACTGTCCGCCAGATGAGAGAGTGTATAGGAAGAGACACTTCTGCTGTCAGTTGTGACAGTTGGGTGTTCACTGGTTAGAGCAACGTGTCCCAGCCAGAGTAACTGTCCGCCAGATGAGAGAGCGTATAGGAAGAGACACTTCTGCTGTCAGTTGTGACAGTTGGGTGTTCACTGGTTAGAGCAACGTGTCCCAGCCAGAGTAACTGTCCGCCAGATGAGAGAGTGTGGAGGAAGAGACACTTCTGCTGTCAGTTGTGACAGTTGGGTGTTCACTGGTTAGAGCAACGTGTCCCAGCCAGAGTAACTGTCCGCCAGATGAGAGAGCGTATAGGAAGAGACACTTCTGCTGTCAGTTGTGACAGTTGGGTGTTCACTGGTTAGAGCAACGTGTCCCAGCCAGAGTAACTGTCCGCCAGATGAGAGAGCGTATAGGAAGAGACACTTCTGCTGTCAGTTGTGACAGTTGGGTGTTCAGTGTAAGAGCAACGTGTCCCAGCCAGAGTAACTGTCCGCCAGATGAGAGAGCGTATAGGAAGAGACACTTCTGCTGTCAGTTGTGACAGTTGGGTGTTCACTGGTTAGAGCAACGTGTCCCAGCCAGAGTAACTGTCCGCCAGATGAGAGAGTGTGGAGGAAGAGACACTTCTGCTGTCAGTTGTGACAGTTGGGTGTTCACTGGTTAGAGCAACGTGTCCCAGCCAGAGTAACTGTCCGCCAGATGAGAGAGCGTATAGGAAAAGACACTTCTGCTGTCAGTTGTGACAGTTGGGTGTTCACTGGTTAGAGCAACGTGTCCCAGCCAGAGTAACTGTCCGCCAGATGAGAGAGCGTATAGGAAGAGACACTTCTGCTGTCAGTTGTGACAGTTTGGTGTTCACTGGTTAGAGCAACGTGTCCCAGCCAGAGTAACTGTCCGCCAGATGAGAGAGCGTATAGGAAAAGACACTTCTGCTGTCAGTTGTGACAGTTGGGTGTTCACTGGTTAGAGCAACGTGTCCCAGCCAGAGTAACTGTCCGCCAGATGAGAGAGCGTATAGGAAGAGACACTTCTGCTGTCAGTTGTGACAGTTGGGTGTTCAGTGGTTAGAGCAACGTGTCCCAGCCAGAGTAACTGTCCGCCAGATGAGAGAGCGTATAGGAAGAGACACTTCTGCTGTCAGTTGTGACAGTTGGGTGTTCACTGGTTAGAGCAACGTGTCCCAGCCAGAGTAACTGTCCGCCAGATGAGAGAGCGTATAGGAAGAGACACTTCTGCTGTCAGTTGGGTGTTCACTGGTTAGAGCAACGTGTCCCAGCCAGAGTAACTGTCCGCCAGATGAGAGAGCGTATAGGAAAAGACACTTCTGCTGTCAGTTGTGACAGTTGGGTGTTCACTGGTTAGAGCAACGTGTCCCAGCCAGAGTAACTGTCCGCCAGATGAGAGAGCGTATAGGAAGAGACACTTCTGCTGTCAGTTGTGACAGTTTGGTGTTCACTGGTTAGAGCAACGTGTCCCAGCCAGAGTAACTGTCCGCCAGATGAGAGAGCGTATAGGAAAAGACACTTCTGCTGTCAGTTGTGACAGTTGGGTGTTCACTGGTTAGAGCAACGTGTCCCAGCCAGAGTAACTGTCCGCCAGATGAGAGAGCGTATAGGAAGAGACACTTCTGCTGTCAGTTGTGACAGTTGGGTGTTCAGTGGTTAGAGCAACGTGTCCCAGCCAGAGTAACTGTCCGCCAGATGAGAGAGCGTATAGGAAGAGACACTTCTGCTGTCAGTTGTGACAGTTGGGTGTTCACTGGTTAGAGCAACGTGTCCCAGCCAGAGTAACTGTCCGCCAGATGAGAGAGCGTATAGGAAGAGACACTTCTGCTGTCAGTTGTGACAGTTGGGTGTTCACTGGTTAGAGCAACGTGTCCCAGCCAGAGTAACTGTCCGCCAGATGAGAGAGCGTATAGGAAGAGACACTTCTGCTGTCAGTTGTGACAGTTGGGTGTTCACTGGTTAGAGCAACGTGTCCCAGCCAGAGTAACTGTCCGCCAGATGAGAGAGCGTATAGGAAGAGACACTTCTGCTGTCAGTTGTGACAGTTGGGTGTTCAGTGGTTAGAGCAACGTGTCCCAGCCAGAGTAACTGTCCGCCAGATGAGAGAGCGTATAGGAAGAGACACTTCTGCTGTCAGTTGTGACAGTTGGGTGTTCACTGGTTAGAGCAACGTGTCCCAGCCAGAGTAACTGTCCGCCAGATGAGAGAGCGTATAGGAAGAGACACTTCTGCTGTCAGTTGTGACAGTTGGGTGTTCACTGGTTAGAGCAACGTGTCCCAGCCAGAGTAACTGTCTGCCAGATGAGAGAGCGTATAGGAAAAGACACTTCTGCTGTCAGTTGTGACAGTTGGGTGTTCAGTGGTTAGAGCAACGTGTCCCAGCCAGAGTAACTGTCCGCCAGATGAGAGAGCGTATAGGAAGAGACACTTCTGCTGTCAGTTGTGACAGTTGGGTGTTCACTGGTTAGAGCAACGTGTCCCAGCCAGAGTAACTGTCCGCCAGATGAGAGAGCGTATAGGAAGAGACACTTCTGCTGTCAGTTGTGACAGTTGGGTGTTCACTGGTTAGAGCAACGTGTCCCAGCCAGAGTAACTGTCCGCCAGACGAGAGAGCGTATAGGAAGAGACACTTCTGCTGTCAGTTGTGACAGTTTGGTGTTCAGTGGTTAGAGCAACGTGTCCCAGCCAGAGTAACTGTCCGCCAGATGAGAGAGCGTATAGGAAGAGACACTTCTGCTGTCAGTTGTGACAGTTTGGTGTTCACTGGTTAGAGCAACGTGTCCCAGCCAGAGTAACTGTCCGCCAGATGAGAGAGCGTATAGGAAGAGACACTTCTGCTGTCAGTTGTGACAGTTGGGTGTTCACTGGTTAGAGCAACGTGTCCCAGCCAGAGTAACTGTTCGCCAGATGAGAGAGCGTATAGGAAGAGACACTTCTGCTGTCAGTTGTGACAGTTTGGTGTTCAGTGGTTAGAGCAACGTGTCCCAGCCAGAGTAACTGTCCGCCAGATGAGAGAGCGTATAGGAAGAGACACTTCTGCTGTCAGTTGTGACAGTTGGGTGTTCACTGGTTAGAGCAACGTGTCCCAGCCAGAGTAACTGTCCGCCAGATGAGAGAGCGTATAGGAAAAGACACTTCTGCTGTCAGTTGTGACAGTTGGGTGTTCACTGGTTAGAGCAACGTGTCCCAGCCAGAGTAACTGTCCGCCAGATGAGAGAGCGTATAGGAAGAGACACTTCTGCTGTCAGTTGTGACAGTTGGGTGTTCACTGGTTAGAGCAACGTGTCCCAGCCAGAGTAACTGTCCGCCAGATGAGAGAGCGTATAGGAAGAGACACTTCTGCTGTCAGTTGTGACAGTTGGGTGTTCACTGGTTAGAGCAACGTGTCCCAGCCAGAGTAACTGTCCGCCAGATGAGAGAGCGTATAGGAAGAGACACTTCTGCTGTCAGTTGTGACAGTTGGGTGTTCAGTGGTTAGAGCAACGTGTCCCAGCCAGAGTAACTGTCCGCCAGATGAGAGAGCGTATAGGAAGAGACACTTCTGCTGTCAGTTGTGACAGTTGGGTGTTCACTGGTTAGAGCAACGTGTCCCAGCCAGAGTAACTGTCCGCCAGATGAGAGAGCGTATAGGAAGAGACACTTCTGCTGTCAGTTGTGACAGTTGGGTGTTCACTGGTTAGAGCAACGTGTCCCAGCCAGAGTAACTGTCTGCCAGATGAGAGAGCGTATAGGAAAAGACACTTCTGCTGTCAGTTGTGACAGTTGGGTGTTCAGTGGTTAGAGCAACGTGTCCCAGCCAGAGTAACTGTCCGCCAGATGAGAGAGCGTATAGGAAGAGACACTTCTGCTGTCAGTTGTGACAGTTGGGTGTTCACTGGTTAGAGCAACGTGTCCCAGCCAGAGTAACTGTCCGCCAGATGAGAGAGCGTATAGGAAGAGACACTTCTGCTGTCAGTTGTGACAGTTGGGTGTTCACTGGTTAGAGCAACGTGTCCCAGCCAGAGTAACTGTCCGCCAGATGAGAGAGCGTATAGGAAGAGACACTTCTGCTGTCAGTTGTGACAGTTGGGTGTTCAGTGGTTAGAGCAACGTGTCCCAGCCAGAGTAACTGTCCGCCAGATGAGAGAGCGTATAGGAAGAGACACTTCTGCTGTCAGTTGTGACAGTTGGGTGTTCACTGGTTAGAGCAACGTGTCCCAGCCAGAGTAACTGTCCGCCAGATGAGAGAGCGTATAGGAAGAGACACTTCTGCTGTCAGTTGTGACAGTTGGGTGTTCAGTGGTTAGAGCAACGTGTCCCAGCCAGAGTAACTGTCCGCCAGATGAGAGAGCGTATAGGAAGAGACACTTCTGCTGTCAGTTGTGACAGTTTGGTGTTCAGTGGTTAGAGCAACGTGTCCCAGCCAGAGTAACTGTCCGCCAGATGAGAGAGCGTATAGGAAGAGACACTTCTGCTGTCAGTTGTGACAGTTGGGTGTTCACTGGTTAGAGCAACGTGTCCCAGCCAGAGTAACTGTCCGCCAGATGAGAGAGTGTATAGGAAGAGACACTTCTGCTGTCAGTTGTGACAGTTGGGTGTTCAGTGGTTAGAGCAACGTGTCCCAGCCAGAGTAACTGTCCGCCAGATGAGAGAGCGTATAGGAAGAGACACTTCTGCTGTCAGTTGTGACAGTTGGGTGTTCAGTGGTTAGAGCAACGTGTCCCAGCCAGAGTAACTGTCCGCCAGATGAGAGAGCGTATAGGAAGAGACACTTCTGCTGTCAGTTGTGACAGTTGGGTGTTCAGTGGTTAGAGCAACGTGTCCCAGCCAGAGTAACTGTCCGCCAGATGAGAGAGCGTATAGGAAAATGATGAAAAATGAGGTTAATTCAACAAGTGTAATATGGAGGCAATGGGTATTGCTAATGGTAATACTATGAAGCTATAAAGAGAGAGTCAGGTATCCATTATACCTGGTTATGGTCCATGAACAGTAAAAGTAAGGTCGTTTGGCATGAGGGCTGAATTTATCATTGGTCCTAATAGCTATAAGATAAGCCAATTAGTATCCACCCAGCTCAGGGCATACGCAGGATAAATGTGGCTGTATTCGCAGCGGCGCCATATTTTATATCGCAGCAATCACAGTTAACGTCAGATGCACGTCCCGAAATGCCTACGTTTTTTTAAACAACTCACCGCAAACACCACGTAACCTCCCACAAAGGGGTGATCGCAAATTGCTAAGCCCGCAATTGCATTGCGTTTGCATTTCAGCCTTTACGGTCACAGTGAATGCGCAGTCGGACGATTTGAGACTTTGCAAAATTGCATCTAACGCTGAATAAGGCCCAATATCCCGAAAGTACTGTAATGCCTGATGCCCCCCCCCCCCCATGCCACTTCCCCAGGACTATACCGATTACAAGTCTCATTTCACTGTACTGGCCTAAACCCTACCCCTGACACCTTCCCTGAAAGTGCTACTTCTATGCCTCACCTACTGTAGAGGTTACAGGCCTCATGTCATTGTTACAGGTTCTGCAAATCCTTCCGCCACCTGGACTGGGTACATCTAGGGAGGTCAATCCCGGGATTCCCAGGATTGGCTTTCAACTGTGTACGGACGGCCCCAACGCCCCGCCCGCCCCAAAGACAAACATTTTTTACAAACCTGCACAGCCAGGTAGCGGGTGAGGAGGCGGCAGCAGGTGAGTGCAGGGGACCCAGGAGGAGGCGGCGGGTGAAGACCGCCGTACCATCCAGCTCTGCGGCTGCTGACAGTGCAGCGTGACCTCACAGTTACAGGTCACGCTGCGCAGAGGGAGCCGGGCAGCGTCTGAGCGTCCTGAGAACGCTCAATGCTGATCCCTCAATCCTCGGGATTGGAGCTTCCAATCCCGGCCGTTTTCGGGCCTAAATCCCGGGTCTGGCCTCCCTAGTTACATCCCCTGCCTGGACGGTAGTGCATATGTATACAATCCATACTGTTCCGGTTATAAGTTCCCCATACCTACATATACTGTACATTAATACTTATTTTGAAAATAAAGTAAATACACTTAACAACTGTACTGTTATGCAAAGAACAGAACCAAAAATCAGAAGGAGAAGTATGAGGGTAGGTGCAGAGGCAGAACTATGGGAAGCAACGGAGTCATCTGCCGCCGGGCTCCTGCTCTGAAGGGGGCTCTTCTCCCCCCATTCTGTGACACCACTGAAGTAAGTTAATTGATGGCTGCCGCTATCTTTTCACTATATGAAGTTACTTCTCTGACAATTACACATAACTTCATATAGTTACAATTCCCATGCTTCCTGTACTGGAGCAAATAGCTCCATCAGTAAAGTGTCTGCTGTCAGTGGGTTCTAATCCTGGGTATGACTGCTAAGAAATGTGTGATTTAAAATAAAAGACAATGAAATGTATAAATACAGTATATAAAAAAAATTCAGAACACTCCATACGCACACGCACACATACATATATGCACACACACATACATACATACATACATACATACATACATACATACATATATTTATCTAAATATAAGGGGGGGGTCAACTGGTATGAACTTGCCTCCGGGCAACTGTGACGAACTTACGCCACTGGGTAGGTGGAAGGGGTGTACTAGTTCCAGCTCTCAGTGTCCCCCCATAGATTATGCAGCATTACGCCCCTCACCACTGCTGAGTACTACCGTAGCGCCCGGCGCTGTATGGGGAGTAGGAGGGACGCAGCTTCCTGGTATAACGCATGGAATGAATGTGTGCCGGTCACACCACAGAGCCGAGGCAGGAGCCTCCTCCGGCGCCATGTGCACGCAGCTGTCTGGGCAGGAGGAGAGGAGACGGGAAATGTTCTCAGGCTCTAACCTGCCGTGACGCCATCTTCAGAGTCTGTTTATAATGCTCTGCTGCACAGATCACAGGCTGAACAGTGACATCCTTGTGACCAATGAAAAAACCCTGGAGGACAAAGAGGAAATCTGAGGCCAAGACACGGCTGAGTCCAGAACTCAACAAATGACGCTTCTTCTATTTCACAATACAGGAGAGAGACAGCCAGAGAGCGAGAGAGGGAGAGAGAGAGAGAGAGAGAGAGAGAGAGACAGCAAGACAGCAAGAGAGAGAGAAAGAGACAGCAAGACAGCAAGAGAGAGAGAATAGATTTCTACCATGGGAAGACGTTTCCAGCGCTGGGTTACACCTGGCACGGCCTGTCATTCCGGGAACAATATGCGGCACTTGTAAAACATCTTTCTTACACACATAAAAGAAAACGCTTTTGTACATAATTAAATGGCTCATTTAAATCTTTCCACCTTAATAACGTCAGATTGTAAACTCCAATTACTATGCTTTGTGCAACACTTGGGGAATGTGCGGCCTGCAAGCTGTGAGCGGTGCCAGCTCCCCCTGCCAGGCAGCTGCAGGCACATGGTGCTGGCACACACTTACTGACGGACGTCAGGTTTTCCTTCCTAACATACAGTATTGCTTTATCCTCAATTACAGCTTTTACAAAGTAACACTTCCAGCGTCCTGCGATTCCATGCACCAATGTGGCCGATCTCCTCCGGAAACCGACACAATTACTACCCGGCGCAGTTCCCTATCTTGTTGGGCAAATCTCACCCTTGTCTGGAATTTATATATAAGAAAGATGCTTCCATCCCATATTCCTTATGGAACATCACCATCCTCTCTGTGCTAGTGTTTGTCAGTGTGCTTGATCGTAGCCCAGCAAAATTTTGCAGGGCTACGATCAGGTCTGAATCACCCCCATATTCCAGAAACCTGTATCACCTATAACAATGTAGGCCATCTTGCCGTGGTATTCTTTTTTTTAAATCAAGTAGTTTTTATTGAGTTTTATGTCACAAACAAACAAAACAAAACAAAACATCAACATTGAGATTCAACTATAACCTCAACAGTTGCCATCAATAAACCGATTTTTTCAATCACATTTTGGTGTGCGTGTTATTTCTTATCATATATAGTTACATATATATATCCATGACGAGGAGTATCCATAGTTTTACAATGTCGCTCATGTGCTTGATATTTGTTCGCCCTGCCCTGTGCCACCCCAGCGGCCCCACATCTCCGTAAATCGAGAGGTGGAACCCCGTATTTTATACATATGTCTCTCATGGCGAATTACCTCGTTCACCAACGCTCTCCAGTGCTCCACCCTAGGTATGTCAGCAGAGAACCAGACCCTAGCAATAACCACCTTAGCTAGCGTTGTGAGACACAGGACATATTTGTACAGCAAAACAGAGTGCGTCTCCTCCAAATCTAGCCCAAATAAACATATGCCAGGATCTAATGTAGGAAGGGACGGTGCTGTCATGACTACATCACACCAAACTCTATGCCAGAAAAGGGAAATCTCAGGGCAGTCCCACAATAAGTGCCAAAATCCGGCATCAGCTGCCTGACACCTGGGGCAGTTAGAATCTTCCCTAAGACCAGCCCTCTGCATACTAACCGGAGTGCGATAGGACCTGTGTAGAATGTAGAAAAAAACCTGCTTATACCTTATACATGGTGTAGTGTATTTAAGTGAACTCATAATCTGAAGCCACTGCTCTTGGGACAATTGCCCTAAATCAGTCTCCCATTTAGTACGGAGATTGTTTAATAGATCGGGATAGCTATTGTTATTTAAAGCAGCATATATGGTAGACACCTTCCCCCTCCGGCTCATTGAAGTAAGCAGCGTTTTAACAGGTGAGTCAGCAATCGATGGTGGGCCGTGAGGGAATTGGGTCTGTACAGCATGTCTAAGCCGAAAGTATCGGAACATAACTGTGTTAGGCACATCAAATTCGATCTTTAGTTGCTGAAATGACTTCAGCACTCCACCGTGGTATAGCTGACCCAGTGCCACTACTCCCCTAGCAATCCATATGTTATCTAGCGACATCTCATATAGCTCAGGGTATGCACTATTGAACCACAATGGAGTACAGGTATCATGTCCCTCCCAGTCATACAAAGTGTGCGCATAACGCCAGATAAGCAAGGCTTGACGCAACAAGGGAGGCATGCCAGACGTTGAGAGACCAGAAAGGAGAAGTTGAAGAGGAGAGAGAGAGAAAGCAGGAGAGCACTCCGTCCGCTCAGCCAGATACCCCCTCATCGTATCCCCCAGAGAGTCCCCAGTCCATTCACTCAGATGGGCCAACTGAGTGGCCACATAGTACAGTCTGAGGTCTGGGAGGCTTGCTCCGCCAGACATCTGAGATCTGCACATCGTTCTTATAGAGACCCGCGCCTGCCTGCCACTCCATATAAATGAGGATAAAACTCCCTCAATAACAGTAAAGATCTTCTTGGGAAGGTAGACCGGGGAATTCTGTAGAGCATAGAGAAACTTTGGCTGCATCACCATTTTAAATAAATTGACCCTACCCAGGACAGACAGCGGTAATTTTTTCCAGCTATGTGCTTTTTCCTTAAATGTCGCTAGTATGGGGTCAATATTTTGGGCCATATAGCTACGCGCCATAGGAGTAATCCAGATGCCTAGATATTTGAATCGCAGTGTCCATTGCAAAGGATACGCCCCCTGTGTGTTTTCGGGAAGAAGGCCAGAGATAGGAAATATGTGGGACTTGTCCCAGTTAATTAGCAGACCGGAAAAGATACCAAAATTCTCCACTACATGTAATGCTGTTCGTAGGGAGTCATCAGAGTCCTGCAGGAAGAGTAGCATGTCATCCGCGTATAACGCCACCACATCCACATGACCCCCAATCTCAACTCCCCTGACCCCGCCATTACCTCGCAGCAGGGCGGCCAACGGCTCCACGGCCATCGCAAACAGTGCAGGAGACAGGGGGCAGCCCTGTCGAGTGCCCCTCTCCAGTGCAAAAAGCTCAGACGTGAAACCATTGGCCGTCACACGAGCCACAGGCAAGGAATACAATAATTGGATAAAGCCAATAAAACGAGGACCAAAGGCAAATTTCTCCAGCACCCCCCATAGGTACCTCCACTCTACGGAGTCGAACGCTTTGGCCGCATCAAGGGACACCACCACCGCGTCCGATCCCCCCACATCATTTCTCTGGAGATGACAGAACAATCTGCGTAAATTTTGGGCCGTGGACTTACCCGGCATAAAGCCCGTCTGGTCTGGATGAATTATCGTTGTAATTACCAAATTCAATCGAGATGCCAAGATTTTTGCCAATATTTTTACATCAGTGTTGAGGAGGGAAATGGGTCGATAGGACTCGGGGAGCAGGGGGTCTTTCCCTGGTTTCAGCAGGACAATTATATTGGCCTCGGCCATAGAACGCGGGAGGGCCCCACCCTTTAAGAGTAGTTCAAACAGTTGTAGGAGATAGGGGGCAAAAAAAGTAATGTATTTTTTATAGACCTCGCCCGGGAGTCCATGCGATCCCGGTGCCTTAGACGCCGGGAGAGACAGGATCGCGGCCTCCACCTCCTCCACCGTGATAGGCGCATCCAGAGCCCCAGAGTCCTCCCGGGACAAGCATGGCAAGGTCAACTGAGCCAAAAAATCCCCCAGCTGATCATCAGAGTAACCGGCTCGGGAGGCATAGAGCGAGGAATAGTAACTACGGAAAGTCTCCGCCACCTTTGATCCAGAGTAACACATTTGGCCAGCAGAATTTTTCACACACTGAATTACTGTTCTAGGGGAATCAGATCGGGCCAAAAAGGCCAAATAGCTGCCATTCATCTCAGCCCGAAAATACTGCTCATGTCCCGCAAAAAGGAGTCTACGTCTGGATTTCTCAAATAAACAATCCGACCACTCACTCTGCGCGTTCTTCCACAACAATTCATCAGACCGCAAATGGGTATTAAGATATTGAGATTCCAACTGCTGGCACAAGTATTCCAACCGCATCTCCTCCCTTTTACTGAACGCTTTAACTTCAGAGATCCGTTTTATAAAGGAGCCCCGCAGGAATGCCTTAAAGGCATCATGCTTCATTGTCAGAACACTGTATAGTGAATTATCTTCCTGGAACCCTTCCCAGGCGGCCATCAGATCCTCACCTTTCCCCAGCAGAGTCAACCAAAAGGGATTAAGCTTCCACATTTTTGCTCCCCGTTCCCAACCTATATTAACTGTGACCAAAACAGGAGAATGATCCGATATGCCCCTAGGGAGATAATCCACCGCCAGCACGTCCGGGGACAAACCCCGGGAAACCAACACTAAATCAATACGAGAAAAAGCGTGATGAGTAGCGGATTGACAGGAGAACTGAGTGGCCGCGGGATTTCGACATCTCCATATATCCACCAGCCCCATCTCCCCCACCAATCTTGCGAATGAGGTAGGGGACGCCAGGGGAGGGGAAGATGCAACCGACTCCCTCCACCTGTCCATGCCACCATCCATGACATTGTTAAAATCTCCTAGACATATCACCGGGGTAGCAGGGGACCGGGCCAGAAAACGGGCAGCGTGCCGGAGGACCTCATTGTTATATGGCGGGGGGACATACACTGCTAATATATTAAACAGTTGGCTGTTAATATGGGCTCGTAGGAAGACGTATCTGCCATATTGGTCAGTTTCACATTCATCCATATGAAATTGTACGGACTTTTTAATCATTACAGAAACGCCTCTTGCATTGCTAGAGAAGGTGGAATGATACACGTGACTGACCCATGGTTTTCTAAGCGCCAACACTCTACCTCCATGCAAATGTGTTTCAGAAAGACAAATTATGTCTGCCTGATATTTTTTAACCTGAGTCAGGACTAACGATCTTTTGATTTTTTCATTCAATCCCCGAACGTTCCAGCTGAGCAGACGGAGCCCCTCAGAAACAGTAGACATAGAAATCATACCGGAGAGGGATAACAGGATAGGTTAAAGAGACATATAGCAGAGCCTGGCATCGCCGCATAGCAACGTTGAGCCAACAGTACATAGGGACAGGAATAACCAGTCCCCCTACGTTCCTGGAGGCATAAGAGCACAAAGCAACATAATGCAGAAAATACGCGTCTTTGCAAGATACGCACAGAGCTAAAAAGTGATGGCTTGGAAAAAAATAATCTAACCCCCCCCGCACCCACCCTGTATCACCTAATAACGCAGTGTAGCAGAACACACACATAGGCAGAAATTGATGGCATGAAAAAAAACAATCTAACCCCCCCCACACCCACCCTGTATCACCTTGCGAACATAAGGTATACCTGGATCCCATAACTCCCACCAAAGTAACTAAGCTAAGGGATAGGGGCCTAACTAAGATCCCAAAGAAATGCCCCTACACTATCTTCGGCATAAACTCTCCCCAGAGTACCAGTAGAAGTAGTACCCTAACCCTGGAAAAATAAAAAAAGAAGGAAGAAAAAAAAAGAAAAACATATCTAGCAGCGTACCCCAACATATAAAAACGAGACAAAGATTAATATCAATATTAGGCTGCTCAGCATTACCCCCCTAGTACATTGCATGTATATCCACAGCATGACTAGCGTAACATGATTTGAAACAGTTAGTCTTAGCCAGTAATAAGAAAGTAACAAATCAACAAATGTATGATAATACATCAACGAGGAGGACGAGGCTGTCGTTCCAACCATGCAGCAGCATCTTGAGGAGTGGAGAAGAAATGAGTGGTGTTATCGGACACCACCCTCAATTTGGCCGGGAACAGCATAGAGTATTGTATATTGCGGTCACGGAGTTGACGCTTAACATGCAGAAACTGTGATCTACTCTTTTGCACCTCCAGGGCAAAGTCAGGGAAAACGGATATATTATGTCCATCTAGTTGGATAGGGCCCTGTGTTCGGGCCATGCGGAGTATAGCGTCACGGTCCTTAAAATGTAGGAAACGAGCAATAAATGTTCTAGCCGGAGCCCCGGGTGGTGGCGGTCTAGGCGGGAGCCTGTGCGCTCGTTCCACCGCGAATTGAGAGGTAAATGCTTCTTTGCCAAATAATTTAATAAGCCAATTTTCCAGAAAGGATTCCGGGGAGGTGCCCTCTGCCCTCTCAGGGAGCCCAACAAACCGAACGTTGTTGCGCCGTAGTCTCCCCTCGATATCGGACATTTTACTCTGCATAGATATCACCTGGGTAGACAGGTCGGCCACTTTCAATTGTAAGGGTGATGTAGTGTCTTCCAGAGCTGATATCCGATGCTCAGTTTCACCCACTCTTTCCCGGATTTTTTGTAGATCCTGTCTTAGGAGAGAGACGTCCGCCTGGACTTGCCCAATCTTGTCTGTGACCCTCTGCTCAGACGCAAAAATGGCCTGTAGTATTTGCTGGGTAGACTGAACCTGCTCAGTGGGGTCGAGGGCAGCGACCTCAGCCGCAGGCGGGGTTGGGTCAGTGTCACCCTGCTTTGCCGAATGAGTTGCCTGTTGCGACCTAGCAAATTTCTCCAGTTTTGCAGCGGCGCTCGCCGCGCTCTGACCTCCTTTCACCATTGCAGCACTGGACGCGAAGTCAGGACCCCAAGGATATTACAGCAAAAAAGTCTCTGAGCAGTATCAGGTCAACACAGGTGCTGGAGCCGCTCGGATCGGGCAGATATGATAAATAATAATGTAGCAAAGTAGAGCAGGCTTATGAGCACACCACAGAATAGGTTGTATGCAGAGAATAGGAGACTAACTGGTTCAGCACGAGAGCAAAACTATGTGGTTGTTGCAGGTTTGCAGGGAGTATATAAGGACTGTGCTGTTTCCTTCCTTATTATTGCCCTCTATTCCCTTCCTTTTTCTGTACATTCAGGAACTCCTCAATGGATGTAGGGGGAGTAATATTTTTTTATTTTATATTTATTTATTTATTTATTTTTTTGGTTTGTTGGGGCTCCACACTTTTGATCATTTATTAAGCCCAGGAGGGAGATAGAGAGGTAGCTCCAGCCACAGCTCAGTTCACCGTATTGCACCACCAGATGGCGCTGAGAGACAAGCTTCCCAGAAGGAGAAATAGAAGAAAAGAAAAGAAGATGGCGGCTTCGCGGGCTTTCCTCCCCGCACTCACCCGCCCGCCGGGTCTTCTGGCAGGTGCCGCTGCTCCCGGCCGTCAGTCAGGATCTCCTCGGTCTCCGATCCCCAGCTGGGGGATCACTGCAGGGCCGCCGTCAGGAGCGCTGTCGCGTGTCTTACGCGTCTTCCCTCTAGCTCCGGCACGCAGAGAGGCAGGGAGCCGGGCCAGCACACTGGAGGGGTCTGATATAAGGAGCCGCTTCACGCTCCCGGCCAGCGCGGATGACAGCAGGGGCAGCACATCTTCCTATGCCTGCAGGTATTTCACAGGAGTCACGGGTTAGGGGAAAACGGATATTTAAGCAGGATTATTATGGAGAGCCAGAGCTGCACACTGCTACTCCATTCCGATCCAAGCCACGCCCCCCCTTGCCGTGGTATTCTAGGCAAGTTCGTGAACATAGGTGCAAAAGGAAACACAGAGGAGAAGGATTTGCCTGGCAGCTAGCATGGCCATTATACTACAACACAAAATGCTACAGATGAAACGGTTTATGTCGGCGGAGAAACGCGTCAAGCTAGTCTACAGTGCTAATTTCATGCTTATAGGATCAAAAAATGAGAACAGTGCCTCAGTATTACTTCCATTACCCAGGAGGAATGTTCTAGAAGTACATATGTGGTGAGATTGATGCCAGTCAAATGATACAGACATGGACAATTTGCTCATTGAAACAATGCTTCATTCCTCCTGAAATGTGATGAATGTAAAAGCTATTGTCTCGTGTATACCTGCATGTCTTTACTAAGTCAGAGAATAAAACAAACTGTGACAAGAGATAAATTATTACTTATTCTCCAAAAACATTTGAAAATGGCCTGGATGGATTTGTTGTTGAGCATCATACATGTCTTCAACCTTCTAATAAGTAATTCAGCCAATTAAGTGGAGAAAGGTTGACACTCTGCTGTTTGGTATCATCATGTGCACCACACTAAACATAGACAAGAGAAAGCAAAGGATAGCGTTGTCTGAGGTCAGAAAAAAAATTATAGACAAGGACGCTAAAGGCAAAGGCTATAAGACCATTAATGGTTCCTGTGACTACAGCTGCAAACATTACAAGTTGAAAGTCCATGGGACTGTGGCCTCTCTTTGGATGCGGCCTAAAGAGGATTAAACAAATCATATTGAAAATGGCAGAAAAAGAACAATCGACAACCTCCAAAAGAGGTGCAAGCTCCAAGGTGAAGGTTTTTGAGTGACGGGCTCATGGAAGAAGACCCAGGAGGACTCCACTTTGGAAAAAACAGTATAAAAAAACCCTAAAATGCATACTGACACAATGCTTCTATGTGGACAGAGGAGTCACAGCTGTAGATTCCAAGTCACATTACTTCTCTGTCCACTGTAGAAAAATGTAATCGTTTAAAAAAAAAGAACCCCGTACCTACTGTGACACGTGGAAGAGGCTCGTTATGTTTCGGGGGCTGCATTGCTGCGTCTGGCATGCTGTGCCTTCAATCTGTGCAGGACTCAGTAAAATCTCAGGACTATCAAGTCCTTCTGGAGCGATACATACTGGCCAGCGTCAGACAGTTCTGTCTCAGTCACAGGTCATGGGTCCTCCAACAGGACAGGCAATACACACAGCTACAAGCACCCAAGACAGGGGCAAACACTGGATTTCTAGAGGGGGGTTTTCAAGTGCAATCTGCAAATATCCCACTCTGCGCAACTTGGAATACAGTATAGATGATTTAAGCAGTGATGGCTAACCTTGACACTCCAGCTGTTGTTGAACTACACATCCCAGCATGCCCTGCATAAGTTTTAGCATGGCCAAATAGCAAAACTGACAGCTGGAGTGTCAAGGTTAGCCATCACTGATCTATAGTATAGGCCAGTGATGGAAAACCTTTGGCACTCGAATTGTTGTTGAACTACACATCCCAGCATGCCCTGCTACAGGTTTAGCATGGCCAAATAGCAAAACTGTAGCAGGGCATGCCCATCACTGGTAGGCTGTATCAAACATATTTAAATAATATAAATAAGTGGTTAAGAAAAGGTAAAACATACTGTAATAAATTAATGCACAAACATCATAGAACCAGTACTGCACCGTCTAAGCACACATCCCCCCACCGCATGGTAAGGCTCCTATCTCTTCTTTCTGGTAGCTGCTCTCTGGTCCAGTGCACTGAATGAGGGCTCAGAACCACACACAGCAAACTTGATAGAAAAAACTGCTACCACAGGGCATGTGCAGCAGCTCCGCTCTGTCCCTTACACTGCATGATGCGGCGGCAGCTCTAGTAATCATATTACATACCATTGGTATTGTAGTTATAATTTGCCACTTGCCAAGAGGAGGGGGGTTTCTGGGTAACCGGAAAACCCCCTGCGTTTGCCTATGCAAGAATGGATAAGAACAGAACATTGGTCTGAAGTCAGTGGCGTAACTATTGCCCCCGCAGTCCTCGCGGTGGCTTGGGGGCGAGGGGCTGCGGGGGTGCCACTGACTTTGCACAGATTGACTTGCGGACGAGTGTCCGCATGTCAATCTGCGGTCTCCTTCCCTCCGCTGCTGTAAGGAGGGACACGGAGCGCACAGCGCGCGCCTCTCCTGTGTCCCTCCCTGGCTCTCCGGCCGGTCTAATAAAGGAAGTGCCGTTCGTGAGCTCTGATTGGCTCACGAACCGGCACTTCCTTTATTAGACCGGCCGGAAAGCCAGGAGGGACACGGGAGAGGCGCGCGCTGTGCGCTCCGTGTCCCTCCAACACAAAGGAGCGGGGGGGGGGGGGGAGCAGGCACTGTGGGGGAATATCTGGCACTGGGGGCATATACCTGGCACTGTGGGGGAATATCTGGCACTGGGGGCATATACCCGGCACTGTGGGGGAATATCTGGCACTGGGGGCATATACCTGGCACTGTGGGGGAATATGTGGCACTGGGGGGGGGGTATATTTGGCACTGGGGGCATGTACCTGGCACTGTGGGGGAATATCTGGCACTGGGGGCATATGTGGCACTGGGGGGGTATATTTGGCACTGGGGGCATGTACCTGGCACTGTGGGGGAATATCTGGCACTAGGGGGCATATGTGGCACTGGGAGCACGGCCCTAGCAACAAGCACTACCCCCTAGCAACGAGCATGACACCCAGTGCATGAAACCCCTGGCAACGAGCATGACACCCAGTGCATGAAACCCCTGGCAACGAGCATGACACCCAGTGCATGAAACCCCTGGCAACGAGCATGACATCCTGAGCATGAAAACCCCTGGCACCGTGCATGGAACCCCTGGCAACGAGCATGATGACACCCTGAGCATGAAAACCCCTGGCACCGTGCATGGAACCAAGAGCATGAAACCGCTGGCAACGAGCATGACACCCAGTGCATGAAACCCCTGGCAACGAGCATGACATCCTGAGCATGAAAACCCCTGGCACCGTGCATGGAACCAAGAGCATGAAACCGCTGGCAACGAGCATGACACCCCTGGCAACGAGCAGGTAATTTAAAAGTAATTAGAAGCCTTACTGTAGAACTTAATGTGTAATGGGCATTACGGTGTGTGGCATAATGTATCACGGACATTGCAGTGTGTGTCATAATGTGTCAGGCATTACGGTGTGTTGTATACTATATCACGGGCATTGTGGTATGTGGTATAATGTCTCAGGGTCATTGCGGTGTGTGTCATAATGTGTCAGGCATTACGGTGTGTTGTATACTATATCACGGGCATTGTGGTATGTGGTATAATGTCTCAGGGTCATTACGGTGTGTGGCATAATGTGTCGGGCATTACGGTGTGTTGTATACTATATCACGGGCATTGTGGTATGTGGTATAATGTCTCAGGATCATTGTGGTGTGTGTCATACTGTGTCACAGACATTGTATGTGCTATAATGTATCAGGGGCATTGCAGTGTGTAGCATAATGTATATCGGGCATTGCGATTCCTGTCATAATGTGTCACAGGCATTACGGTGTGTGGCATAATGTGTCGGGGGCATTACAGTGTGTGCATATTGTGTCATGTGCATTATTGTGTGTGGCATAATGGCTAAGGCCATTGCAGTATGTGGCATAATGTATACTGGGCATTACTATAAGGAGGAAAAATGACAAATAATGTAAGGGGCATGAATCAGGATTATTTTTCTTTGCTGTGGTGGCTAACGTCTGGGCGTGCAGGTTGCAAAACTGGGGTATAAGGTAGTCTTTTCCTGCAATTCCACGCCCCTTTACGCGAAGACATGCCCATTTCAACGAAGCCACACCCCCTTTTTGGCGCAGATTTGTCCCTTTACTAGTGCCAATTATGGGGGCTATGGGGAGGGGGAGCGCCGAAGAATTTTTGGGCTTGGGGGAGAAAAATTTCTAGTTACGCCACTGTCTGAAGTGGCCTCTATGAACCCTGATCTGAATCCTATGGAACATCTATGGAAAGAGCTGCCACATGCAGCCTGGAGATGGCGCCATCACACCTGAGGCAGCTGGATCTCAGGAAGAGCGGCCAAACTACCTGCTGACAGGTGCAGAGGTCTCACCGAGCTACAGAGATCCCCTGATTGCAGTCAGGGCAGGAGAGAGCCAGGCTAGGCTCAGGTACTTTACAGGGGGCATGACCTAATCACATACTAGCAAGCTGTCCACGTCTGGGAATTATCTGCAGGATTGGCAGAGGCACGCACCGATCCGGAACCATGGCCCTCATTCCGAGTTGATCGGTCGCAATGCGAATGTAGCAGAGTTACACACGCTAAGCCGCCGCCTACTGGGAGTGTATCTTAGCTTCTTAAAAGTGCGACCGAAGTAATCGCAATATTGCGATCACA
Organism: Pseudophryne corroboree; assembly: GCF_028390025.1. Classification (NCBI taxonomy): domain Eukaryota; kingdom Metazoa; phylum Chordata; class Amphibia; order Anura; family Myobatrachidae; genus Pseudophryne; species Pseudophryne corroboree. The sequence goes on along the minus strand of NC_086444.1, from coordinate 12,032,129 downwards.
AACCTCGTAGCAGTTTTGGAGTAGCTTCAGACTTACTCTGCCTGTGCGATCAGTTCAGTGCTTGTCGTTCCTGGTTGACGTCACAAACACACCCAGCGTTCGCCCAGGCACTCCCACCGTTTCTCCGGCCACTCCTGCGTTTTTTCCGGAAACGGTAGCGTTTTCAGCCACACGCCCCTAAAACGCCGTGCTTCCGCCCAGTAACACCCATTTCCTGTCAATCACATTACGATCGCCGGAGCGATGAAAAAGCCGTGAGTAAAATTACTTTCTAAATAGCAAAGTTACTTGGCGCAGTCGCAGTGCGAACATTGCGCATGCGTACTAAGCGGATTTTCATTGCGATGCGATGAAAAATACCGAGCGAACAACTCGGAATGAGGGCCCATGTTCATAATATGCTGTTCTCTAGGTTCCGAGCATCTATTCTGGGAGTTTTCATAATGAAAATTATTCAGGTGAAGATCATCAGGATTTAATTGCACTGCTTTATAATTTGTATCTATGTAATCACATTATAGACTTTGATATATTATACTGGTACATATTTTAGCGTACATTATTTCTTAATAGGTTTCTGCATTATTAAACTTTCTAGCTAAATAATTAATTGTTAGAAGCATTTTGGAGCACCTGATAATCCTCTCTCTTCCTGGGTTCAGTAATGGCCGTTCCATGACGCACAATCCCCCAGGATGCGGGGTAGACGCACAATACCCCAGGATGCGGGGCAGATGCACAATACCCCAGGATGCGGGGCAGATGCACAATACCCCAGGATGTGGGGCAGACGCACAATCCCCCAGGATACGGGGTAGACGCACAATCCCCCAGGATACGGGGCAGACGCACAATACACCAGGACGCGGGGTAGACGCACAATCCCCCAGGATGCGGGGTAGACGCACAATCCCCCAGGATGCGGGGCAGATGCACAATACCCCAGGATGCGGGGCAGATGCACAATACCCCAGGATGCAGGGCAGACGCACAATCCCCCAGGATGCGGGGCAGACGCACAATCCCCCAGGATGCGGGGCAGATGCACAATCCCCCAGGATGCGGGGCAGACGCACAATCCCCCAGGATGCGGGGCAGATGCACAATACCCCAGGATGCGGGGCAGATGCACAATCCCCTAGGATAGGGGGCAGACGCACAATCCCCCAGGATGTGGGACAGACGGGTGGTCTTCTGTTTGCCGGCGGTCGGGCTCCCGGCGCTCAGTATACCGGCGCCGGGAGCCCGACAGCCGGCATACCGACAATTATTTTCCCTCGTGGGGGTCCACGACCCCCATAGAGGGAGAATAAAATAGTGTGGCGCGCGTAGCGCGCCACCGTGCCCGTAGCGTGGCGAGCGCAGCGAGCCCGCAAGGGGATCATTTGCGCTCGCCAAGCTGTCGGTAAGCCGGCGGTCGGGCTCCCGGCGCCGGGATGCTGGTCGCCGGGAGCCCGACCGCCGGCCACCCGTAGTGAACCCGGGACAGACGCACAATACCCCAGGATGCGGGGCAGATGCACAATCCCCCAGGATGCGGGGCAGATGCACAATCCCCCTGTTAGGCGCCGGGGTCCGCTCGTCGCTGCGGCCCGGCGCCTAGCAACCAGGGACGCCGTGCGCGTACAGCCGCCGGCTCCCTGGCAACGCTAGACGCCGGGCGCACGGAGCCGCACGGACCCTAGCAACGGGGACGCCACTTACGGACTGCGTTCCCCGTTGCTGGGTTCAATTTAAATTATGAGATGTCTGTTTTCCTGGCCATGCAGCTTGGCAGATGTATGGCATTTAATCCAATCAGCCTCCAAACAGCTGATTGGAGGACTCCCTGTTAAATACACTTCCTGGGCTTCTCACAGACGCCGGTAATAGCTTCCTGAATGCTGAATCTGTTTGCTGAAAGTGTTTCCAGTCCTGCTGTATCCGGTCGTTCCTGTTCTCAGTTGTCCTGTACTCGGAAGTCGTCATCTGTTCCTGGAGTCCTGACTGAGCACCTTTGAACATCCAGTGGTGTTCGTGAGTCACGGCGTAGACGTGTGTTGCGGCTTGGGCCGCTTAATTATTTATCATTTATTATTTGTGTTCCGGAGCTTTTGCGGAGGATTCCGCTCCCACAGATCCACTCTGGTATCCAGCGGTGCTGGGTAGGAGTACGGACTAGTGGATTTTGGTTGTCCTTTTCCCTGGCGGGTTATCGCACATACCTCAGGTTTAGTCAGTTAGCTTGTAGCCCCTGGCCTGGTTGTTTAGTCAGAGGGCCCCTTGTTATCACCCTGTCTCGGATTTCCCTTTGTCTCCCATTAAGACCTGAGGGGGCATCGGAGTTGGGCAGACATAATCCGCCCTTCAAACGCGGCTGCCATGGGCTCAAGCAACCATAGTCTCGCAGGGGATTTCTGACCACACGGGCGAGACAACGGAGTTAGGGCGCCAGGGGCTACTTTCTATTCCCGCTCCCTTCCCCAGCATTCCGTTCCAGTGCTCCGGTCCTTGCAATAGGACCACCTCAGACCAGAGTGCTGGAATCATAACATTATTACCGGCCACACCAAAACTTAAAATTAAACAGGGTTTGATTTTTTCCTTATTCAGTTTTGTAAGGTTTGTCGGCCTCATGAATCCCACTGGTTTAGGGCCAAATCCTGGCCAGCTTCTAGTTAGCCAGATTCAAGAACTTACTCAAATGGTTCAGGATCTTTCCCTTCGGGTGAAGTCGCAGGAAGATCTTTTACGAACTTCCCCGAGGGTAGTTCCTGAACCGAAAATGCACTTGCCTGACCGTTTTTCTGGTGATAGGAAGCAGTTTTTTAATTTTAAAGAGTCCTGTAAACTTTATTTTCGTTTAAGACCTATCTCCTCAGGTACTGAATCTCAGCGGGTCGGAATTATTATTTCTTTGCTCCAGGGGGATCCCCAGACCTGGGCTTTTGGTTTAAAAGCAGAGGATCCGGCATTGTTGTCTGTAGACGCCTTTCTGGGGTCTTTAGGGCTTTTGTATGATGACCCTGATAGAGAGGCATCCGCTGAGAGTCAGTTACGCGCTCTCAGACAGGGTAGAAATCCTGCAGAGGTTTATTGTACAGAGTTTCGCCGTTGGTCGAACGACTGTGGCTGGAATGACCCAGCCCTGCGCAGTCAGTTTCGCCTCGGCTTATCTGAGTCTATAAAAGACAGTCTCCTTCAGTATCCCGCTCCTGAGACTCTCGATAAACTCATGGAGCTTTCTATTAAGATTGATCGTCGTCTCAGAGAGCGGAGGGCTGAAAAAGGAGCACCTGTCAGATCTACTCCGTGTGTATTTTCCATTCCTGAGGACATAGAGGAGCCCATGCAGATGGGTCTCTCCAGGCTGTCTCCAGAAGAAAGAGCCAGAAGGCAAAACTCTGGTCTTTGTTTGTACTGTGGGGGTAAGGGACATTTTGCCCGTAATTGTCCGAACAAGTCGGGAAACGCCTCGACCAAGTGAATTGTGAGGGGGTTCACTTTGGTCTACAGCTTATCTCCTCGAATAACTCCCTGTTAGTCCCAGCTAAAGTTTCCTTTGGCAGCCTCAGTTCTTCGGTGTCGGCTTTTGTTGACAGTGGAGCTGCAGGGAACTTTATGGACTTAACGTGGGCCAAGGCCTTAGGTATTCCTCAGTTAAACTTGGGTAGGTGTGTCACCATGCATGGTTTAGACGGGAGTCCCTTGTCCAATGGGGTTATTTCCCTCTGTACACCCCCTGTACTACTTACGGTAGGAGCTCTTCATTCCGAAAAGATTGAGTTTTTCCTTACCCATTGCCCAGCAGTTCCAGTGGTTCTGGGTCACCCTTGGCTGGCCTTTCATAATCCCATCATTGATTGGCAGTCGGGGGAGATCTCACAATGGGGTACCATCTGTAATAAGGAATGTATTACGTTTCCCGTCAGAATAGCTGCTGCCATTCCCGAACCCATTCCCGTGGAATACCAGGACTTTGTTGATGTATTTTCCAAGGGCAATGCGGACAATCTGCCTCCCCATCGGCCTTATGATTGTGCTATTGAGCTAATTCCTGGTGCCACATTGCCAAAGGGAAGGTTATATGCATTGTCCGGACCAGAAACTGCGGCCATGAATGAGTATGTTAAGGAGAGCCTAGGGAAAGGATTTATTAGGCCATCTAAATCCCCTTTAAGTGCAGGCTTCTTCTTTGTGGAGAAGAAAGATGGATCACTCAGACCTTGCATCGACTTTAGAGCCCTGAATAAGATCTCAGTTAAAAATACTTACCCTCTGCCGCTGATTTCTGTCCTCTTTGATCAGCTGCGTTCGGCTGTGATCTTTTCTAAGATTGACCTGAGGGGAGCGTATAACCTCATCCGAATCAAGTCGGGAGATGAGTGGAAAACGGCGTACAGTACTCAGTCGGGTCACTACGAGTATCTGGTGATGCCGTTCGGCTTGTCTAACGCTCCGGCAGTTTTCCAGGATCTCATTAACGATGTGCTCCGTGATTTTCTTGGAAGATTCGTGGTCGTTTACTTAGACGATATCCTGATCTATTCTGACTCTATTGAACAACATGTTACCCAGGTGCGTCAGGTTCTTCAAAAATTACGTGAAAATCACCTATATGCCAAGCTGGAGAAGTGTGAGTTTCATGTCACGGAGGTATCCTTTTTAGGGTACATTATTTCCCCTCGGGGATTCTGTATGGAACCCAAGAAGCTCCAAGCCATCCTTAGTTGGGCGCAACCCACCAACTTAAAAGCAATTCAGCGCTTTTTAGGGTTTGCGAATTATTATAGAAGATTTATTCATTCTTTTTCCGACCTGGTTGCTCCCATTGTGGCACTGACTAAGAAGGGAGCGGATCCTACCAACTGGTCACGTGAAGCTGAGTTATCCTTTCAGGCCTTGAAACAAGCTTTCGTCTCAGCCCCAGTCCTCAGACATCCCAACCCAGAATTGCCCTTCATTGTTGAGGTTGATGCCTCGGAGGTTGGAGTGGGGGCTATCCTATCCCAGAAGGATCCAGACTCTCTAGAATTACATCCTTGTGCCTTTATGTCCAGGAAATTCTCATCCGCTGAATCCAACTACGATGTTGGTAACCGGGAGTTACTGGCTATTAAATGGGCTTTCGAGGAGTGGAGGCATTGGCTTGAGGGAGCAACACATACCATTTCAGTATTGACTAACCACAAAAATCTTCAGTACATCGAATCAGCTAAGCGGCTGAATGCCCGGCAGGCTCGTTGGGCTTTATTTTTTACTCGTTTCAAGTTTATTATCACCTTCAGGCCAGGTTCCAAGAATACCAAGGCGGATGCCCTGTCACGCAGTTTTCTTCCAGTTCATAATAACAGTCCTGTTACTCCCATACTTCCGTCTTCAGCCATTTGGGCAGGCCTCACACAAGATTTATTTACCCAGTTAAAGCAGCTTCAACATCAAGCTCCTGGGAATACTCCTGCTGGTCGTCTTTATGTCCCTGAGTTTTTGAGAGCTACTGTTTTGACTGAGTTTCACGATAGCAAAGTTGCCGGGCATCCGGGGATCTCTAAGACTTTGGAATTAGTCTCCCGCTCAGTATGGTGGCCTGGTCTTTCTAAAGACATTAAGGAGTTTGTTTTTTCTTGTCAGGTCTGTGCACAGCATAAAGTTCCCCGTTCCTTGCCTATCGGGCAACTTATGCCCTTAAATGTTCCTCTCAGGCCATGGTCTCATATTTCCATGGATTTTGTGGTAGACCTCCCTCTGTCAGCCGGATTCCGAGTCATATGGGTGGTAGTGGACCGTTTTAGCAAGATGGCCCATTTCATTGCTCTTCCCCGACTGCCATCTGCCCAGGGATTGGCAGTTTTGTTTCTCCGCCATGTTTTCAGACTTCATGGGTTACCCACTGATATTGTTTCTGATCGGGGTCCACAATTCATTGCACAATTTTGGAAGTCTTTTTGTGCCTCATTAAAGATGAAATTGTCTTTAACGTCCGGCTACCATCCCCAATCCAACGGGCAGACCGAGCGAGTTAATCAATCATTAAAACAGTATTTGCGTTTGTACTCAGCCAAACTCCAGAATGATTGGTCCGAGTTTCTTCCTTTAGCGGAGTTTGCGTACAACAATTCTTGTCATTCCTCCACTAATGTGTCTCCATTCTTTTCAGTTTTTGGTTTTCACCCCAGAGCTAATTCTTTTTTTCAACATTCCTCTGTCTCCTCGCTAACCTTAACCTCTCATCTCAGACTCATTTGGAGAAAAGTGCACCTTGCTCTCAGAAAAGCGGCATTTCGAGAGAAAAAATTTTCTGACAGGCTCCGGCGGCCTTGCACTTTTAAGGTGGGAGATAGGGTATGGTTGTCGACTCGTAACATTAAACTTCGACAAACCTCAGCTAGATTGGGCCCCAAATTTATTGGACCATTTCATATTATTAAAAAAATCAATCCAGTTGCTTTCCGGTTACGTTTACCAAGAGCTCTCCGGATCGGAAATACGTTCCATTGCTCCCTGTTGAAACCATACGTTTCATCCAGTAGATTTCCTCGGAAGATCTCTCAGGGGAAATCACCAGTAGATGTACAGGGTCATCAGGAGTTCTTGGTAGAGAAGGTTCTCGATTCCAAATTGTCCCGGGGTCGGCTTTATTTTCTGGTGCACTGGAGAGGCTATGGTCCAGAAGAAAGGTCTTGGGTCCTGGATAAGGATCTCCATGCCCCGAGGCTCAAGAGGGCATTTTTTCGGGAATTTCCTCGGAAACCAGGCTTTAGGGGTTCCTTGACCCCTCCTCAAGGGGGGGGTACTGTTAGGCGCCGGGGTCCGCTCGTCGCTGCGGCCCGGCGCCTAGCAACCAGGGACGCCGTGCGCGTACAGCCGCCGGCTCCCTGGCAACGCTAGACGCCGGGCGCACGGAGCCGCACGGACCCTAGCAACGGGGACGCCACTTACGGACTGCGTTCCCCGTTGCTGGGTTCAATTTAAATTATGAGATGTCTGTTTTCCTGGCCATGCAGCTTGGCAGCTGTATGGCATTTAATCCAATCAGCCTCCAAACAGCTGATTGGAGGACTCCCTGTTAAATACACTTCCTGGGCTTCTCACAGACGCCGGTAATAGCTTCCTGAATGCTGAATCTGTTTGCTGAAAGTGTTTCCAGTCCTGCTGTATCCGGTCGTTCCTGTTCTCAGTTGTCCTGTACTCGGAAGTCGTCATCTGTTCCTGGAGTCCTGACTGAGCACCTTTGAACATCCAGTGGTGTTCGTGAGTCACGGCGTAGCCGTGTGTTGCGGCTTGGGCCGCTTAATTATTTATCATTTATTATTTGTGTTCCGGAGCTTTTGCGGAGGATTCCGCTCCCACAGATCCACTCTGGTATCCAGCGGTGCTGGGTAGGAGTACGGACTAGTGGATTTTGGTTGTCCTTTTCCCTGGCGGGTTACCGCACATACCTCAGGTTTAGTCAGTTAGCTTGTAGCCCCTGGCCTGGTTGTTTAGTCAGAGGGCCCCTTATTATCACCCTGTCTCGGATTTCCCTTTGTCTCCCATTAAGACCTGAGGGGGCATCGGAGTTGGGCAGACATAATCCGCCCTTCAAACGCGGCTGCCATGGGCTCAAGCAACCATAGTCTCGCAGGGGATTTCTGACCACACGGGCGAGACAACGGAGTTAGGACGCCAGGGGCTACTTTCTATTCCCGCTCCCTTCCCCAGCATTCCGTTCCAGTGCTCCGGTCCTTGCAATAGGACCACCTCAGACCAGAGTGCTGGAATCATAACACCCCCAGGATACGGGGCAGACGCACAATCCCCCAGGATGCAGGGCAGATGCACAATCCCCCAGGATACGGGGCAGATGCACAATCCCACAGGATGCAGGGCAGATGCACAATCCCCCAGGATACGGGGCAGATGCACAATCCCCCAGGATGCAGGGCAGATGCACAATCCCCCAGGATACGGGGTAGACGCACAATCCCCCTGGGTGCGGGGCAGACGCACAATCCCCCAGGGTGCGGGGCAGATGCACAATCCCCAGGATACGGGGCAGACGCACAATCCACCAGGATGCGCGGCAGACGCACAATCCCTCAGGATGCAGGGCAGACGCACAATCCCCCAGGATGTGGGGTAGACGCACAAACCCCAGGATGCGGGGCAGACGCACAATCCCCCAGGATGTGGGGTAGATGCACAAACCCCAGGATGCGGGGCAGAGGCACAGTCCCCCAGGATGCGGGGCAGACACACAATCCCCCAGGAAGTGGGGCAGACGCACAATCCCCCAGGAAGTGGGGCAGACGCACAATCCCCCAGGATGCGGGGCAGACGCACAATCCCCCAGGATGCGGGGCAGACGCACAATCCCCCAGGAAGTGGGGCAGACGCACAATCCCCCAGGATGCGGGGCAGATGCACAATCTCCCAGGATACGGGGTAGATGGATTACATGGTAGATGGTGCAGGAGGGGGTGCTGTGGCCACACCACCCCCCCCCCATTACAGCAACTTGAGCATTCCATGGATACAATGTCTGAGGCTTCATTAGTCTCCGCACATGGCAGGGATTATTTCATAAAGAGAATCCCGCGGAGACAGCGCCACAGATTTATATCTACACCTGGAGACGCTGCCGAGGACAATCACATCAGATGGCTCTCTAGGTGAGATCTAGCCTGCAATATTATGTGTATGAATATTACTGCTAGAGTAAACCTAATCATCGTTATGATGGATGAACGCCATCGCCAGTCTCAGATTTCAGCAATATACCCAACGCCCAGATTGCCGGCCCCTCCGAGACACAACTCAGACAAGTTTCCAGCCCTCTCGTATATAGTGACTTTCCATCAGTACAACGCAACGTCTCCCTCTGTGCTGGACTGCAGGGGCCACACACATAATGGTGCAATGACCACACGCAGCCGCAGGGGCCACACACATAATGGTACAATGACAACACGCAGCCACAGCGGCCACACACATAATGGTACAATGACCACACGCAGCCGCAGGGGCCACACACATAATGGTACAATGACCACACGCAGCCGCAGGGGCCACACACATAATGGTACAATGACCACACGAAGCCGCAGGGGACCACTCACATAATGGTACAATGACCACACGCAGCCGCAGGGGCCACACACATAATGGTACAATGACCACACGCAGCCGCATGGGCCACACACATAATGGTACAATGACCACACGCAGCCACAGGGGCCACACACATAATGGTACAATGACCACACGCAGCCGCAGGGGCCACACACATAATGGTACAATGACCACACGCAGCCGCAGGGGCCACACACATAATGGTACAATGACCACACGCAGGCGCAGGGGCCACTCACATAATGGTACAATGACCACACGCAGCCGCAGGGGCCACACACATAATGGTACAATGACCACACGCAGCCGCAGGGGCCACACACATAATGGTACAATGACCACACGCAGCCGCAGGGGCCACACACATAATGGTACAATGACCACACGCAGCCGCAGGGGACCACTCACATGTAGCGCTACACAGTGACCCAGCGACAAACACAGAGGTGCAGGGAATGATTCACACATCATACAAGAGACAACACAAGGGCACACACACACACACACACAATTCACCCATGCCAATATGTAGATCACCGATGCCCATATAATCATCACTGACGCCCGTACACTATAATGAAAGACACAACCTCAGGGAATGGTCCCCCGACTCCCATACACTATAATGAAAGACACCACCTCAGGGAATGGTCCCCCGACTCCCATACACTATAATGAAAGACACCACCTCAGGGAATGGTCCCCCGACTCCCATACACTATAATGAAAGACACCACCTCAGGGAATGGTCCCCCGACTCCCATACACTATAATGAAAGACACCACCTCAGGGAATGGTCCCCCAACTCCCATACACTATAATGAAAGACACAACCTCAGGGAATGGTCTCCAGACTCCCATACACTATAATGAAAGACACCACCTCAGGGAATGGTCCCCTGACTCCCATACACTATAATGAAAGACACCACCTCATGGAATGGTCTCCAGACTCCCATACACTATAATGAAAGACACCACCTCAGGGAATGGTCCCCCGACTCCCATACACTATAATGAAAGACACGACCTCAGGGAATGGTCCCCAGACTCCCATACACTATAATGAAAGACACCACCTCAGGGAATGGTCTCCAGACTCCCATACACTATAATGAAAGACACCACCTCAGGGAATGGTCCCCCGACTCCCATACACTATAATGAAGACACCACCTCAGGGAATGGTCTCCAGACTCCCATACACTATAATGAAAGACACCACCTCAGGGAATGGTCCCCAGACTCCCATACACTATAATGAAAGACACCACCTCAGGGAATGGTCCCCCCAACTCCCATACACTATAATGAAAGACACCACCTGAGGGAATGGTCCCCCGACTCCCATACACTATAATGAAAGACACCACCTGAGGGAATGGTCCCCCGACTCCCATACACTATAATGAAAGACACCACCTCAGGGAATGGTCTCCAGACTCCCATACACTATAATGAAAGACACCACCTCAGGGAATGGTCCCCCGACTCCCATACACTATAATGAAAGACACGACCTCAGGGAATGGTCCCCAGACTCCCATACACTATAATGAAAGACACCACCTCAGGGAATGGTCTCCAGACTCCCATACACTATAATGAAAGACACCACCTCAGGGAATGGTCCCCCGACTCCCATACACTATAATGAAGACACCACCTCAGGGAATGGTCTCCAGACTCCCATACACTATAATGAAAGACACCACCTCAGGGAATGGTCCCCCGACTCCCATACACTATAATGAAAGACACCATCTCAGGGAATGGTCCCCAGACTCCCATACACTATAATGAAAGACACCACCTCAGGGAATGGTCCCCCGACTCCCATACACTATAATGAAAGATACCACCTCAGGGAATGGTCCCCCGACTCCCACACACTATAATGAAAGACACCACCTCAGGGAATGGTCCTCCGACTCCCATACACTATAATGAAAGACACCACCTCAGGGAATGGTCCCCCGACTCCCATACACTATAATGAAAGACACCACCTCAGGGAATGGTCCCCCGACTCCCATACACTATAATGAAAGACACCACCTCAGGGAATGGTCCCCCGACTCCCATACACTATAATGAAAGACACGACCTCAGGGAATGGTCCCCCGACTCCCATACACTATAATGAAAGACACGACCTCAGGGAATGGTCCCCCGACTCCCATACACTATAATGAAAGACACCACCTCAGGGAATGGTCCCCCGACTCCCATACACTATAATGAAAGACACCACCTCAGGGAATGGTCCCCCGACTCCCATACACTATAATGAAAGACACCAACTCAGGGAATGGTCCCCAGACTCCCATACACTATAATGAAAGACACCACCTCAGGGAATGGTCCCCCGACTCCCATACACTATAATGAAAGACATGACCTCAGGGAATGGTCCCCCGACTCCCATACACTATAATGAAAGACACCACCTCAGGGAATGGTCCCCCGACTCCCATACACTATAATGAAAGACACCACCTCAGGGAATGGTCCCCCGACTCCCATACACTATAATGAAAGACATGACCTCAGGGAATGGTCCCCCGACTCCCATACACTATAATGAAAGACACCACCTCAGGGAATGGTCCCCCGACTCCCATACACTATAATGAAAGACACCACCTCAGGGAATGGTCCCCCGACTCCCATACACTATAATGAAAGACACCAACTCAGGGAATGGTCCCCAGACTCCCATACACTATAATGAAAGACACCACCTCAGGGAATGGTCCCCCGACTCCCATACACTATAATGAAAGACATGACCTCAGGGAATGGTCCCCCGACTCCCATACACTATAATGAAAGACACCACCTCAGGGAATGGTCCCCCGACTCCCATACACTATAATGAAAGACACCACCTCAGGGAATGGTCCCCCGACTCCCATACACTATAATGAAAGACACGACCTCAGGGAATGGTCCCCTGACTCCCATACACTATAATGAAAGACACCACCTCAGGAAATGGTCCCCCGACTCCCATACACTATAATGAAAGACACCACCTCAGGAAATGGTCCCCCGACTCCCATACACTATAATGAAAGACACCACCTCAGGAAATGGTCCCCCAACTACCATACACTATAATGAAAGACACCACCTGAGGGAATGGTCCCCCGACTCCCATACACTATAATGAAAGACACCACCTCAGGAAATGGTCCCCAGACTCCCATACACTATAATGAAAGACACAACCTCAGGGAATGGTCCCCCGACTCCCATACACTATAGTGAAAGACACAACCTCAGGGAATGGTCCCCCGACTCCCATACACTATAATGAAAGATACCACCTCAGGGAATGGTCCCCCGACTCCCATACACTATAATGAAAGATACACCCTCAGGGAATGGTCCCCCGACTCCCATACACTATAATGAAAGACACCACCTCAGGGAATGGTCCCCCGACTCCCATACACTATAATGAAAGACACCACCTCAGGGAATGGTCCCCCGACTCCCACACACTATAATGAAAGACACCACCTCAGGGAATGGTCCCCCGACTCCCATACACCATAGTGAAAGACACGACCTCAGGGAATGGTCCCCCGACTCCCATACACTATAATGAAAGACACGACCTCAGGGAATGGTCCCCAGACTCCCATACACTATAATGAAAGACACCACCTCAGGGAATGGTCCCCCGACTCCCATACACTATAATGAAAGACACCACCTCAGGGAATGGTCCCCCGACTCCCATACACTATAATGAAAGACACGACCTCAGGGAATGGTCCCCCGACTCCCATACACTATAATGAAAGACACCACCTCAGGGAATGGTCCCCCGACTCCCATACACTATAATGAAAGACACGACCTCAGGGAATGGTCCCCCGACTCCCATACACTATAATGAAAGACACCACCTCAGGGAATGGTCCCCCGACTCCCATACACTATAATGAAAGACACCAACTCAGGGAATGGTCCCCCGACTCCCATACACTATAATGAAAGACACCACCTCAGGGAATGGTCCCCCGACTCCCATAGACTATAATGAAAGACACCACCTCAGGGAATGGTCCCCCGACTCCCATACACTATAATGAAAGACACCACCTCAGGGAATGGTCCCCCGACTCCCATACACTATAATGAAAGACACCACCTCAGGGAATGGTCCCCCAACTCCCATACACTATAATGAAAGACACAACCTCAGGGAATGGTCTCCAGACTCCCATACACTATAATGAAAGACACCACCTCAGGGAATGGTCCCCTGACTCCCATACACTATAATGAAAGACACCACCTCAGGGAATGGTCTCCAGACTCCCATACACTATAATGAAAGACACCACCTCAGGGAATGGTCCCCCGACTCCCATACACTATAATGAAAGACACGACCTCAGGGAATGGTTCCCAGACTCCCATACACTATAATGAAAGACACCACCTCAGGGAATGGTCTCCAGACTCCCATACACTATAATGAAAGACACCACCTCAGGGAATGGTCCCCCGACTCCCATACACTATAATGAAAGACACCACCTCAGGGAATGGTCTCCAGACTCCCATACACTATAATGAAAGACACCACCTCAGGGAATGGTCCCCAGACTCCCATACACTATAATGAAAGACACCACCTCAGGGAATGGTCCCCCAACTCCCATACACTATAATGAAAGACACCACCTGAGGGAATGGTCCCCCGACTCCCATACACTATAATGAAAGACACCACCTGAGGGAATGGTCCCCCGACTCCCATACACTATAATGAAAGACACCACCTGAGGGAATGGTCCCCCGACTCCCATACACTATAATGAAAGACACCACCTCAGGGAATGGTCCCCCGACTCCCATACACTATAATGAAAGACACGACCTCAGGGAATGGTCCCCCGACTCCCATACACTATAATGAAAGACACCACCTCAGGGAATGGTCCCCCGACTCCCATACACTATAATGAAAGACACCACCTCAGGAAATGGTCCCCCGACTCCCATACACTATAATGAAAGACACCACCTCAGGGAATGGTCCCCCGACTCCCATACACTATAATGAAAGACACCACCTCAGGGAATGGTCCCCCGACTCCCATACACTATAATGAAAGACACCACCTCAGGGAATGGTCCCCCAACTCCCATACACTATAATGAAAGACACAACCTCAGGGAATGGTCTCCAGACTCCCATACACTATAATGAAAGACACCACCTCAGGGAATGGTCCCCTGACTCCCATACACTATAATGAAAGACACCACCTCAGGGAATGGTCTCCAGACTCCCATACACTATAATGAAAGACACCACCTCAGGGAATGGTCCCCCGACTCCCATACACTATAATGAAAGACACCACCTCAGGGAATGGTCCCCAGACTCCCATACACTATAATGAAAGACACCACCTCAGGGAATGGTCTCCAGACTCCCATACACTATAATGAAAGACACCACCTCAGGGAATGGTCCCCCGACTCCCATACACTATAATGAAAGACACCACCTCAGGGAATGGTCTCCAGACTCCCATACACTATAATGAAAGACACCACCTCAGGGAATGGTCCCCAGACTCCCATACACTATAATGAAAGACACCACCTCAGGGAATGGTCCCCCAACTCCCATACACTATAATGAAAGACACCACCTGAGGGAATGGTCCCCCGACTCCCATACACTATAATGAAAGACACCACCTGAGGGAATGGTCCCCCGACTCCCATACACTATAATGAAAGACACCACCTGAGGGAATGGTCCCCCGACTCCCATACACTATAATGAAAGACACCACTTCAGGGAATGGTCCCCCGACTCCCATACACTATAATGAAAGACACGACCTCAGGGAATGGTCCCCCGACTCCCATACACTATAATGAAAGACACCACCTCAGGGAATGGTCCCCCGACTCCCATACACTATAATGAAAGACACCACCTCAGGGAATGGTCCCCCGACTCCCATACACTATAATGAAAGACACCACCTCAGGGAATGGTCCCCCGACTCCCATACACTATAATGAAAGACACCACCTGAGGGAATGGTCCCCCGACTCCCATACACTATAATGAAAGACACCACCTCAGGGAATGGTCCCCCGACTCCCATACACTATAATGAAAAACACCACCTCAGGGAATGGTCCCCCGACTCCCATACACTATAATGAAAGACACCACCTGAGGGAATGGTCCCCCGACTCCCATACACTATAATGAAAGACACCACCTCAGGGAATGGTCCCCCGACTCCCATACACTATAATGAGAGACACCACCTCAGGGAATGGTCCCCCGACTCCCATACACTATAATGAAAGACACCACCTGAGGGAATGGTCCCTCGACTCCCATACACTATAATGAAAGACACCACCTGAGGGAATGGTCCCCCGACTCCCATACACTATAATGAAAGACACCACCTCAGGGAATGGTCCCCCGACTCCCATACACTATAATGAAAGACACCACCTCAGGGAATGGTCCCCCGACTCCCATACACTATAATGAAAGACACCACCTCAGGGAATGGTCCGCCGACTCCCATACACTATAATGAAAGACACCACCTCAGGGAATGGTCCCCCGACTCCCATACACTATAATGAAAGACACGACCTCAGGGAATGGTCCCCCGACTCCCATACACTATAATGAAAGACACGACCTCAGGGAATGGTCCCCCGACTCCCATACACTATAATGAAAGACACGACCTCAGGGAATGGTCCCCCGACTCCCATACACTATAATGAAAGACACCACCTCAGGGAATGGTCCCCCGACTCCCACACACTATAATGAAAGACACCACCTCAGGGAATGGTCCCCCGACTCCCACACACTATAATGAAAGACACCACCTCAGGGAATGGTCCCCCGACTCCCACACACTATAATGAAAGACACCACCTCAGGGAATGGTCCTCCGACTCCCATACACTATAATGAAAGACACCACCTCAGGGAATGGTCCCCCGACTCCCATACACTATAATGAAAGACACGACCTCAGGGAATGGTCCCCCGACTCCCATACACTATAATGAAAGACACCACCTCAGGGAATGGTCCCCAGACTCCCATACACTATAATGAAAGACACCACCTCAGGGAATGGTCCCCCAACTCCTATACACTATAATGAAAGACACCACCTCAGGGAATGGTCCCCCGACTCCCATACACTATAATGAAAGACACCACCTCAGGGAATGGTCCCCCGACTCCCATACACTATAATGAAAGACACAACCTCAGGGAATGGTCCCCCGACTCCCATACACTATAATGAAAGACACCAACTCAGGGAATGGTCCCCCAACTCCCATACACTATCATGAAAGACACCACCTCAGGGAATGGTCCCCCGACTCCCACACACTATAATGAAAGAACCACCTCAGGGAATGGTCCCCCGACTCCCATACACTATAATGAAAGACACCACCTCAGGGAATGGTCCCCCGACTCCCATACACTATAATGAAAGACACCACCTCAGGGAATGGTCCCCCGACTCCCATACACTATAATGAAAGATACCACCTCAGGGAATGGTCCCCCGACTCCCACACACTATAATGAAAGACACCACCTCAGGGAATGGTCCTCCGACTCCCATACACTATAATGAAAGACACCACCTCAGGGAATGGTCCCCCGACTCCCATACACTATAATGAAAGACACCACCTCAGGGAATGGTCCCCCGACTCCCATACACTATAATGAAAGACACCACCTCAGGGAATGGTCCCCCGACTCCCATACACTATAATGAAAGACACGACCTCAGGGAATGGTCCCCCGACTCCCATACACTATAATGAAAGACACGACCTCAGGGAATGGTCCCCCGACTCCCATACACTATAATGAAAGACACGACCTCAGGGAATGGTCCCCCGACTCCCATACACTATAATGAAAGACACCACCTCAGGGAATGGTCCCCCGACTCTCATACACTATAATGAAAGACACCACCTCAGGGAATGGTCCCCCGACTCCCATACACTATAATGAAAGACACCACCTCAGGGAATGGTCCCCCGACTCCCATACACTATAATGAAAGACACCAACTCAGGGAATGGTCCCCCAACTCCCATACACTATAATGAAAGAGACCTCCTCAGGGATTGGTCCCCCAACTCCCATACACTATAATGAAAGATACGACCTCAGGGAATGGTCCCCCGACTCCCACACACTATAATGAAAGACACCACCTCAGGGAATGGTCCCCCGACTCCCATACACTATAATGAAAGACACCACCTCAGGGAATGGTCCCCCGACTCCCATACACTATAATGAAAGACACGACCTCAGGGAATGGTCCCCCGACTCCCATACACTATAATGAAAGACACGACCTCAGGGAATGGTCCCCCGACTCCCATACACTATAATGAAAGACACCACCTCAGGGAATGGTCCCCCGACTCCCATACACTATAATGAAAGACACCACCTCAGGGAATGGTCCCCCGACTCCCATACACTATAATGAAAGACACGACCTCAGGGAATGGTCCCCCAAATCCCATACACTATAATGAAAGACACCACCTCAGGAAATGGTCCCCCGACTCCCATACACTATAATGAAAGACACCACCTCAGGAAATGGTCCCCCGACTCCCATACACTATAATGAAAGACACCACCTCAGGAAATGGTCCCCCAACTACCATACACTATAATGAAAGACACCACCTGAGGGAATGGTCCCCCGACTCCCATACACTATAATGAAAGACACCACCTCAGGAAATGGTCCCCAGACTCCCATACACTATAATGAAAGACACAACCTCAGGGAATGGTCCCCCGACTCCCATACACTATAATGAAAGACACAACCTCAGGGAATGGTCCCCCGACTCCCATACACTATAATGAAAGATACCACCTCAGGGAATGGTCCCCCGACTCCCATACACTATAATGAAAGATACACCCTCAGGGAATGGTCCCCCGACTCCCATACACTATAATGAAAGACACCACCTCAGGGAATGGTCCCCCGACTCCCATACACTATAATGAAAGACACCACCTCAGGGAATGGTCCCCCGACTCCCACACACTATAATGAAAGACACCACCTCAGGGAATGGTCCCCCGACTCCCATACACTATAATGAAAGACACGACCTCAGGGAATGGTCCCCCGACTCCCATACACTATAATGAAAGACACCACCTCAGGGAATGGTCCCCCGACTCCCATACACTATAATGAAAGACACCACCTCAGGGAATGGTCCCCCGACTCCCATACACTATAATGAAAGACACGACCTCAGGGAATGGTCCCCCGACTCCCATACACTATAATGAAAGACACCACCTCAGGGAATGGTCCCCCGACTCCCATACACTATAATGAAAGACACGACCTCAGGGAATGGTCCCCCGACTCCCATACA
Source organism: Pseudophryne corroboree (assembly GCF_028390025.1). Taxonomy (NCBI): domain Eukaryota; kingdom Metazoa; phylum Chordata; class Amphibia; order Anura; family Myobatrachidae; genus Pseudophryne; species Pseudophryne corroboree. Next base: position 12,013,552 of record NC_086444.1, on the reverse strand, counting down.
CTATAATGAAAGACACCACCTCAGGGAATGGTCCCCCGACTCCCATACACTATAATGAAAGACACCAACTCAGGGAATGGTCCCCCAACTCCCATACACTATAATGAAAGACACCACCTCAGGGAATGGTCCCCCGACTCCCATACACTATAATGAAAGACACCACCTCAGGGAATGGTCCCCCAACTCCCATACACTATAATGAAAGACACGACCTCAGGGAATGGTCCCCCGACTCCCATACACTATAATGAAAGACACCACCTCAGGAAATGGTCCCCCGACTCCTATACACTATAATGAAAGACACAACCTCAGGGAATGGTCCCCCGACTCCCATACACTATAGTGAAAGACACAACCTCAGGGAATGGTCCCCCGACTCCCATACACTATAATGAAAGAGACCACCTCAGGGAATGGTCCCCCAACTCCCATACACTATAATGAAAGACACCACCTCAGGGAATGGTCCCCCGACTCCCACACACTATAATGAAAGACACCACCTCAGGGAATGGTCCCCCGACTCCCATACACTATAATGAAAGATACCACCGCAGGGAATGGTCCCCCGACTCCCATACACTATAATGAAAGACACCACCTCAGGGAATGGTCCCCCGACTCCCATACACTATAATGAAAGATACCACCTCAGGGAATGGTCCCCCGACTCCCATACACTATAATGAAAGACACCACCTCAGGGAATGGTCCCCCGACTCCCACACACTATAATGAAAGACACCACCTCAGGGAATGGTCCCCCGACTCCCACACACTATAATGAAAGACACCACCTCAGGGAATGGTCCCCCGACTCCCATACACCATAGTGAAAGACACGACCTCAGGGAATGGTCCCCCGACTCCCATACACTATAATGAAAGACACGACCTCAGGGTATGGTCCCCCGACTCCCATACACTATAATGAAAGACAGGACCTCAGAGAATGGTCCCCCGACTCCAATACACTATAATGAAAGACACGACCTCAGGGAATGGTCCCCCGACTCCCATACACTATAATGAAAGTCACGACCTCAGAGAATGGTCCCCCGACTCCCATACACCATAGTGAAAGCCACGACCTCAGGGAATGGTCCCCCGACTCCCATACACTATAATGAAAGACACCACCTCAGGAAATGGTCCCCCGACTCCCATACACTATAATGAAAGACACCACCTCAGGAAATGGTCCCCCAACTACCATACACTATAATGAAAGACACCACCTGAGGGAATGGTCCCCCGACTCCCATACACTATAATGAAAGACACCACCTCAGGAAATGGTCCCCAGACTCCCATACACTATAATGAAAGACACAACCTCAGGGAATGGTCCCCCGACTCCCATACACTATAGTGAAAGACACAACCTCAGGGAATGGTCCCCCGACTCCCATACACTATAATGAAAGATACCACCTCAGGGAATGGTCCCCCGACTCCCATACACTATAATGAAAGATACACCCTCAGGGAATGGTCCCCCGACTCCCATACACTATAATGAAAGACACCACCTCAGGGAATGGTCCCCCGACTCCCATACACTATAATGAAAGACACCACCTCAGGGAATGGTCCCCCGACTCCCACACACTATAATGAAAGACACCACCTCAGGGAATGGTCCCCCGACTCCCATACACTATAATGAAAGACACGACCTCAGGGAATGGTCCCCCGACTCCCATACACTATAATGAAAGACACCACCTCAGGGAATGGTCCCCCGACTCCCATACACTATAATGAAAGACACCACCTCAGGGAATGGTCCCCCGACTCCCATACACTATAATGAAAGACACGACCTCAGGGAATGGTCCCCCGACTCCCATACACTATAATGAAAGACACCACCTCAGGGAATGGTCCCCCGACTCCCATACACTATAGTGAAAGACACAACCTCAGGGAATGGTCCCCCGACTCCCATACACTATAATGAAAGAGACCACCTCAGGGAATGGTCCCCCAACTCCCATACACTATAATGAAAGACACCACCTCAGGGAATGGTCCCCCGACTCCCACACACTATAATGAAAGACACCACCTCAGGGAATGGTCCCCCGACTCCCATACACTATAATGAAAGATACCACCGCAGGGAATGGTCCCCCGACTCCCATACACTATAATGAAAGACACCACCTCAGGGAATGGTCCCCCGACTCCCATACACTATAATGAAAGATACCACCTCAGGGAATGGTCCCCCGACTCCCATACACTATAATGAAAGACACCACCTCAGGGAATGGTCCCCCGACTCCCACACACTATAATGAAAGACACCACCTCAGGGAATGGTCCCCCGACTCCCACACACTATAATGAAAGACACCACCTCAGGGAATGGTCCCCCGACTCCCATACACCATAGTGAAAGACACGACCTCAGGGAATGGTCCCCCAACTACCATACACTATAATGAAAGACACGACCTCATGGAATGTTCCCCTGACTCCCATCTCTCAGCGGGAGACTACGGCTCACAGTACATTCTGGGGCCGGGATCTATAACTAGGACTATAATGCACTATAGTGAGTACGAAGACGATATGCACACCCACTGCTAGCGGTAACGGACTGGTGTCACATATAGGCCACGTAATGCTACCACTATACAGGCAGTATATTAGGAAACCAGAGTGCATCATCACATCAAGTCATCATTATGGGAACGGTCTCCCCTACCCTCAGGTTACATCAGATGCTCTCAGCCGGGACCCTGTCATGTCCTCTCCCCATTCAACTGCAGCTCTTTCCTCACACCTCATAGGCTAAGGCAGGGGTTCACAAACTTTTTTGAATCAAGGCGCCTAGGGTATAAGAATTTATTTCATGACACCTCTAGGCCAAAAGTTTCGTACTGAGAAATTTAGAAAAATATTAAATTAAGAAAACTGTTTCTATGTCCTCCTTAGGGTCACTTGTGTGGTGAGGGACAGGATTTGCTTCTGGTTGTGCACATAGTGTATGATTGGCAGCCGCCAGGACTGGTTTTGCCCATAACATTGACCATAAATAATGTGAATTGTTCCTGGACCACCAATCCAAGGCACCCCTGCAAGTGTCCCGAGGCAGCCCTGCAAGTGTCCCGAGGCAGCCCTGCAAGTGTCCCGAGGCAGCCCTGCAAGTGTCCCGAGGCAGCCCTGCAAGTGTCCCGAGGCAGCCCTGCAAGTGTCCCGAGGCAGCCCTGCAAGTGTCCCGAGGCAGCCCTGCAAGTGTCCCGAGGCAGCCCTGCATTGAGAACCACTGGTCTAAGGTCCTGCATTCACCTAGAACACTGACTACAAGTGAGATAAATACTTTAGGATCTCCATACCTTTCCATCGGTGGTAACAGCTGCAAACACGGTGGAGGAATACGGGGCCCAGGCAACGTCTCCGACTGCAGAGTTCAGATCAAACACAAACATAGGTGTCCTGGGAAGAGGAATCATGGGTCAGTGTCATCTGCCATGTATACTATGTACTATTATCTGTAAGGCACCACATGTACCAGCAGTGACACACTGAGAAAACAAAGGGACATAAAGAAACGCGCTGTTGGAGCACCATTTGAGGGGCACGGTTTGGACAACGTAGGCGCGTCTGGACCGCTTGTGAGGCGGGGGGCCGCAGCAGCTGCGTGACGTCACACGCAGCTGCTGCAACCCAAAAGGTGGTAGTTAGCTGTCTGCCTTTGTAGCTAGGCTGCGCAGAGGGCTACCCTAATCATGTCTGCCGGGGAGGGGGCTGACTTACCTTGTGGCGGGCGTCCCCCTGCATGTCAGCGGAGGGGGGGGGGGCAGACGTTCCCTGTGGTGGGTGTCCCCCTGCATGTCAGCGGAGGGGGGGGGCAGACGTTCCCTGTGGTGGGTGTCCCCCTGTACAGCGGAGGGGGGGGGGTAGACTTGCCCTGTGGTGGGTGTCCCCCTGCATGTCAGCGGAGGGGGGGGGGGGGCAGACGTTCCCTGTGGTGGGTGTCCCCCTGCATGTCAGCGGAGGGGGGGGGCAGACGTTCCCTGTGGTGGGTGTCCCCCTGTACAGCGGAGGGGGGGGGGGTAGACTTGCCCTGTGGTGGGTGTCCCCCTGCATGTCAGCGGAGGGGGGGGGGGGCAGACGTTCCCTGTGGTGGGTGTCCCCCTGCATGTCAGCGGAGGGGGGGGGGCAGACGTTCCCTGTGGTGGGTGTCCCCCTGCATGTCAGCGGAGGGGGGGGGCAGACGTTCCCTGTGGTGGGTGTCCCCCTGTACAGCGGAGGGGGGGGGGGTAGACTTGCCCTGTGGTGGGTGTCCCCCTGCATGTCAGCGGAGGGGGGGGGGGCAGACGTTCCCTGTGGTGGGTGTCCCCCTGCATGTCAGCGGAGGGGGGGGGCAGACGTTCCCTGTGGTGGGTGTCCCCCTGTACAGCGGAGGGGGGGGGGTAGACTTGCCCTGTGGTGGGTGTCCCCCTGCATGTCAGCGGAGGGGGGGGGGGGCAGACGTTCCCTGTGGTGGGTGTCCCCCTGCATGTCAGCGGAGGGGGGGGGCAGACGTTCCCTGTGGTGGGTGTCCCCCTGTACAGCGGAGGGGGGGGGGGTAGACTTGCCCTGTGGTGGGTGTCCCCCTGCATGTCAGCGGAGGGGGGGGGGCAGACGTTCCCTGTGGTGGGTGTCCCCCTGTACAGCGGAGGGGGGGGGGGGTAGACTTGCCCTGTGGTGGGTGTCCCCCTGCATGTCAGCGGAGGGGGGGGGGGGGCAGACGTTCCCTATGGTGGGCGTCCCCCTGCATGTCAGCAGAGGAGGGGGGGGGGCAGACTTGCCCTTCTGGTGAGCGTCCCCCTGCAGGTCACTGTATATGGTTGTAATTGTGCATTTTTTCGCAGAACTACAGCCCATGCTAAATCGGCAGACAGGGCCTTATTCAGATTTGTTAGCAAACCAAAAAAGTACATTAATGGGCAAGTCCAGGTGGGGCAGATGTAACATGTGCAGAGAGAGATTAGATTTAACAGTGTACTTGAAATTAACAGTACATGGCACTGAAGACTGAAGACAATGGGTTGCAGAAGAGAGGAGCTATTCTCATAAATGGTGGTGTTACAGTGACCTGGTGCTGTACCGGGGGCAGTATAATGGTGTCAGTAGCAGTAGAGGGTGGTGTTACAGTAATCTGGTGCTGTACCGGGGGCAGGTATAATGGTGTCAGTAGCAGTAGAGGGTGGTGTTACAGTAACCTGGTGCTGTACCGGGGGCAGGTATAATGGTGTCAGTAGCAGTAGAGGGTGGTGTTACAGTGACCTGGTGCTGTACCGGGGGCAGTATAATGGTGTCAGTAGCAGTAGAGGGTGGTGTTACAGTGACCTGGTGCTGTACCGGGGGCAGGTATAATGGTGTCAGTAGCAGTAGAGGGTGGTGTTACAGTAACCTGGTGCTGTACCGGGGGCAGGTATAATGGTGTCAGTAGCAGTAGAGGGTGGTGTTACAGTAACCTGGTGCTGTACCGGGGGCAGGTATAATGGTGTCAGTAGCAGTAGAGGGTGGTGTTACAGTAACCTGGTGCTGTACCGGGGGCAGGTATAATGGTGTCAGTAGCAGTAGAGGGTGGTGTTACAGTAACCTGGTGCTGTACCGGGGGCAGGTATAATGGTACCAGTAGCAGTAGAGGGTGGTGTTACAGTAATCTGGTGCTGTACCGGGGGCAGTATAATGGCGCCAGTAGCAGTAGAGGGTGGTGTTACAGTAACCTGGTGCTGTACCGGGGGCAGGTATAATGGTGCCAGTAGCAGTAGAGGGTGGTGTTACAGTGACCTGGTGCTGTACCGGGGGCAGGTATAATGGTGTCAGTAGCAGTAGAGGGTGGTGTTACAGTAACCTGGTGCTGTACCGGGGGCAGGTATAATGGTGTCAGTAGCAGTAGAGGGTGGTGTTACAGTAACCTGGTGCTGTACCGGGGGCAGGTATAATGGTGTCAGTAGCAGTAGAGGGTGGTGTTACAGTAACCTGGTGCTGTACCGGGGGCAGGTATAATGGTGTCAGTAGCAGTAGAGAGTGGTGTTACAGTAACCTGGTGCTGTACCGGGGGCAGGTATAATGGTGCCAGTAGCAGTAGAGGGTGGTGTTACAGTAACCTGGTGCTGTACCGGGGGCAGGTATAATGGTGCCAGTAGCAGTAGAGGGTGGTGTTACAGTAACCTGGTGCTGTACCGGGGGCAGGTATAATGGTGTCAGTAGCAGTAGAGGGTGGTGTTACAGTAACCTGGTGCTGTACCGGGGGCAGTATAATGGTGTCAGTAGCAGTAGAGGGTGGTGTTACAGTAACCTGGTGCTGTACCGGGGGCAGTATAATGGTGTCAGTAGCAGTAGAGGGTGGTGTTACAGTAACCTGGTGCTGTACCGGGGGCAGGTATAATGGTGTCAGTAGCAGTAGAGGGTGGTGTTACAGTAACCTGGTGCTGTACCGGGGGCAGTATAATGGTGTCAGTAGCAGTAGAGGGTGGTGTTACAGTAACCTGGTGCTGTACCGGGGGCAGTATAATGGTGTCAGTAGCAGTAGAGGGTGGTGTTACAGTAACCTGGTGCTGTACCGGGGGCAGGTATAATGGTGCCAGTAGCAGTAGAGGGTGGTGTTACAGTAACCTGGTGCTGTACCGGGGGCAGGTATAATGGCGCCAGTAGCAGTAGAGGGTGGTGTTACAGTACCTGGTGCTGTACCGGGGGCAGGTATAATGGCGCCAGTAGCAGTAGAGGGTGGTGTTACAGTAACCTGGTGCTGTACCGGGGGCAGGTATAATGGTGTCAGTAGCAGTAGAGGGTGGTGTTACAGTGACCTGGTGCTGTACCGGGGGCAGGTATAATGGTGTCAGTAGCAGTAGAGGGTGGTGTTACAGTGACCTGGTGCTGTACCGGGGGCAGGTATAATGGTGTCAGTAGCAGTAGAGGGTGGTGTTACAGTAACCTGGTGCTGTACCGGGGGCAGGTATAATGGTGTCAGTAGCAGTAGAGGGTGGTGTTACAGTGACCTGGTGCTGTACCGGGGGCAGTATAATGGTGCCAGTAGCAGTAGAGGGTGGTGTTACAGTGACCTGGTGCTGTACCGGGGGCAGGTATAATGGCGCCAGTAGCAGTAGAGGGTGGTGTTACAGTACCTGGTGCTGTACCGGGGGCAGGTATAATGGCGCCAGTAGCAGTAGAGGGTGGTGTTACAGTAACCTGGTGCTGTATCGGGGGCAGGTATAATGGTGTCAGTAGCAGTAGAGGGTGGTGTTACAGTAACCTGGTGCTGTACCGGGGGCAGTATAATGGTGTCAGTAGCAGTAGAGGGTGGTGTTACAGTGACCTGGTGCTGTACCGGGGGCAGTATAATGGTGTCAGTAGCAGTAGAGGGTGGTGTTACAGTAACCTGGTGCTGTACCGGGGGCAGTATAATGGTGTCAGTAGCAGTAGAGGGTGGTGTTACAGTAACCTGGTGCTGTACCGGGGGCAGTATAATGGTGCCAGTAGCAGTAGAGGGTGGTGTTACAGTGACCTGGTGCTGTACCGGGGGCAGGTATAATGGTGCCAGTAGCAGTAGAGGGTGGTGTTACAGTGACCTGGTGCTGTACCGGGGGCAGTATAATGGTGTCAGTAGCAGTAGAGGGTGGTGTTACAGTAACCTGGTGCTGTACCGGGGGCAGTATAATGGTGTCAGTAGCAGTAGAGGGTGGTGTTACAGTAACCTGGTGCTGTACCGGGGGCAGGTATAATGGTGTCAGTAGCAGTAGAGGGTGGTGTTACAGTAATCTGGTGCTGTATCGGGGGCAGGTATAATGGTGCCAGTAGCAGTAGAGGGTGGTGTTACAGTGACCTGGTGCTGTACCGGGGGCAGGTATAATGGCGCCAGTGGCAGTAGAGTGTGGTGTTACAGTAACCTGGTGCTGTACCGGGGGCAGGTATAATGGTGTCAGTAGCAGTAGAGGGTGGTGTTACAGTGACCTGGTGCTGTACCGGGGGCAGGTATAATGGTGTCAGTAGCAGTAGCGGGTGGTGTTACAGTGACCTGGTGCTGTACCGGGGGCAGGTATAATGGTGCCAGTAGCAGTAGAGGGTGGTGTTACAGTAACCTGGTGCTGTACCGGGGGCAGGTATAATGGTGTCAGTAGCAGTAGAGGGTGGTGTTACAGTAACCTGGTGCTGTACCGGGGGCAGGTATAATGGTGTCAGTAGCAGTAGAGGGTGGTGTTACAGTAACCTGGTGCTGTACCGGGGGCAGTATAATGGTGTCAGTAGCAGTAGAGGGTGGTGTTACAGTACCTGGTGCTGTACCGGGGGCAGGTATAATGGCACCAGTGGCAGTAGAGGGTGGTGTTACAGTGACCTGGTGCTGTACCGGGGGCAGGTATAATGGTGCCAGTAGCAGTAGAGGGTGGTGTTACAGTGACCTGGTGCTGTACCGGGGGCAGTATAATGGTGTCAGTAGCAGTAGAGGGTGGTGTTACAGTGACCTGGTGCTGTACCGGGGGCAGTATAATGGTGTCAGTAGCAGTAGAGGGTGGTGTTACAGTAACCTGGTGCTGTACCGGGGGCAGTATAATGGTGTCAGTAGCAGTAGAGGGTGGTGTTACAGTAACCTGGTGCTGTACCGGGGGCAGGTATAATGGTGCCAGTAGCAGTAGAGGGTGGTGTTACAGTGACCTGGTGCTGTACCGGGGGCAGTATAATGGTGTCAGTAGCAGTAGAGGGTGGTGTTACAGTGACCTGGTGCTGTACCGGGGGCAGTATAATGGTGTCAGTAGCAGTAGAGGGTGGTGTTACAGTAACCTGGTGCTGTACCGGGGGCAGTATAATGGTGTCAGTAGCAGTAGAGGGTGGTGTTACAGTAACCTGGTGCTGTACCGGGGGCAGGTATAATGGTGTCAGTAGCAGTAGAGGGTGGTGTTACAGTAATCTGGTGCTGTATCGGGGGCAGGTATAATGGTGCCAGTAGCAGTAGAGGGTGGTGTTACAGTGACCTGGTGCTGTACCGGGGGCAGGTATAATGGCGCCAGTAGCAGTAGAGGGTGGTGTTACAGTATCCTGGTGCTGTACCGGGGGCAGTATAATGGTGTCAGTAGCAGTAGAGAGTGGTGTTACAGTAACCTGGTGCTGTACCGGGGGCAGGTATAATGGTGTCAGTAGCAGTAGAGGGTGGTGTTACAGTACCTGGTGCTGTACCGGGGGCAGGTATAATGGCACCAGTAGCAGTAGAGGGTGGTGTTACAGTGACCTGGTGCTGTACCGGGGGCAGTATAATGGTGTCAGTAGCAGTAGAGGGTGGTGTTACAGTAACCTGGTGCTGTACCGGGGGCAGTATAATGGTGTCAGTAGCAGTAGAGGGTGGTGTTACAGTAACCTGGTGCTGTACCGGGGGCAGTATAATGGTGTCAGTAGCAGTAGAGGGTGGTGTTACAGTAACCTGGTGCTGTACTGGGGGCAGGTATAATGGCGCCAGTGGCAGTAGAGGGTGGTGTTACAGTAACCTGGTGCTGTACCGGGGGCAGTATAATGGTGTCAGTAGCAGTAGAGGGTGGTGTTACAGTAACCTGGTGCTGTACTGGGGGCAGGTATAATGGCGCCAGTGGCAGTAGAGGGTGGTGTTACAGTAACCTGGTGCTGTACCGGGGGCAGTATAATGGTGTCAGTAGCAGTAGAGGGTGGTGTTACAGTAACCTGGTGCTGTACCGGGGGCAGTATAATGGTGTCAGTAGCAGTAGAGGGTGGTGTTACAGTAACCTGGTGCTGTACTGGGGGCAGGTATAATGGTGCCAGTAGCAGTAGAGGGTGGTGTTACAGTAACCTGGTGCTGTACCGGGGGCAGTATAATGGTGTCAGTAGCAGTAGAGGGTGGTGTTACAGTAACCTGGTGCTGTACCGGGGGCAGTATAATGGTGTCAGTAGCAGTAGAGGGTGGTGTTACAGTAACCTGGTGCTGTACTGGGGGCAGGTATAATGGCGCCAGTGGCAGTAGAGGGTGGTGTTACAGTAACCTGGTGCTGTACCGGGGGCAGGTATAATGGCGCCAGTAGCAGTAGAGGGTGGTGTTACAGTAACCTGGTGCTGTACCGGGGGCAGTATAATGGTGTCAGTAGCAGTAGAGGGTGGTGTTACAGTAACCTGGTGCTGTACCGGGGGCAGTATAATGGCGCCAGTAGCAGTAGAGGGTGGTGTTACAGTGACCTGGTGCTGTACCGGGGGCAGGTATAATGGTGCCAGTAGCAGTAGAGGGTGGTGTTACAGTGACCTGGTGCTGTACCGGGGGCAGTATAATGGTGTCAGTAGCAGTAGAGGGTGGTGTTACAGTAACCTGGTGCTGTACCGGGGGCAGTTATAATGGTGCCAGTAGCAGTAGAGGGTGGTGTTACAGTAATCTGGTGCTGTACCGGGGGCAGGTATAATGGTGCCAGTAGCAGTAGAGGGTGGTGTTACAGTAACCTGGTGCTGTACCGGGGGCAGGTATAATGGTGTCAGTAGCAGTAGAGGGTGGTGTTACAGTAACCTGGTGCTGTACCGGGGGCAGTATAATGGTGTCAGTAGCAGTAGAGGGTGGTGTTACAGTGACCTGGTGCTGTACCGGGGGCAGGTATAATGGTGCCAGTAGCAGTAGAGGGTGGTGTTACAGTAACCTGGTGCTGTACCGGGGGCAGGTATAATGGTGTCAGTAGCAGTAGAGGGTGGTGTTACAGTAACCTGGTGCTGTACCGGGGGCAGTATAATGGTGTCAGTAGCAGTAGAGGGTGGTGTTACAGTAACCTGGTGCTGTACCGGGGGCAGGTATAATGGTGTCAGTAGCAGTAGAGGGTGGTGTTACAGTAACCTGGTGCTGTACCGGGGGCAGTATAATGGTGTCAGTAGCAGTAGAGGGTGGTGTTACAGTGACCTGGTGCTGTACCGGGGGCAGGTATAATGGTGCCAGTAGCAGTAGAGGGTGGTGTTACAGTGACCTGGTGCTGTACCGGGGGCAGTATAATGGTGTCAGTAGCAGTAGAGGGTGGTGTTACAGTGACCTGGTGCTGTACCGGGGGCAGGTATAATGGTGTCAGTAGCAGTAGAGGGTGGTGTTACAGTGACCTGGTGCTGTACCGGGGGCAGGTATAATGGTGTCAGTAGCAGTAGAGGGTGGTGTTACAGTAATCTGGTGCTGTACCGGGGGCAGTATAATGGTGTCAGTAGCAGTAGAGGGTGGTGTTACAGTAACCTGGTGCTGTACCGGGGGCAGTATAATGACGCCAGTAGCAGTAGAGGGTGGTGTTACAGTAATCTGGTGCTGTATCGGGGGCAGGTATAATGGTGCCAGTAGCAGTAGAGGGTGGTGTTACAGTGACCTGGTGCTGTACCGGGGGCAGGTATAATGGCGCCAGTGGCAGTAGAGGGTGGTGTTACAGTAACCTGGTGCTGTACCGGGGGCAGGTATAATGGTGTCAGTAGCAGTAGAGGGTGGTGTTACAGTAACCTGGTGCTGTACCGGGGGCAGTATAATGGTGTCAGTAGCAGTAGAGGGTGGTGTTACAGTAACCTGGTGCTGTACCGGGGGCAGTATAATGACGCCAGTAGCAGTAGAGGGTGGTGTTACAGTAATCTGGTGCTGTATCGGGGGCAGGTATAATGGTGCCAGTAGCAGTAGAGGGTGGTGTTACAGTGACCTGGTGCTGTACCGGGGGCAGGTATAATGGCGCCAGTGGCAGTAGAGTGTGGTGTTACAGTAACCTGGTGCTGTACCGGGGGCAGGTATAATGGTGTCAGTAGCAGTAGAGGGTGGTGTTACAGTAACCTGGTGCTGTACCGGGGGCAGTATAATGGCGCCAGTAGCAGTAGAGGGTGGTGTTACAGTAATCTGGTGCTGTACCGGGGGCAGGTATAATGGTGCCAGTAGCAGTAGAGGGTGGTGTTACAGTAACCTGGTGCTGTACCGGGGGCAGTATAATGGTGTCAGTAGCAGTAGAGGGTGGTGTTACAGTAACCTGGTGCTGTACCGGGGGCAGTATAATGGTGCCAGTAGCAGTAGAGGGTGGTGTTACAGTGACCTGGTGCTGTACCGGGGGCAGTATAATGGCACCAGTAGCAGTAGAGGGTGGTGTTACAGTAACCTGGTGCTGTACCGGGGGCAGGTATAATGGCGCCAGTGGCAGTAGAGGGTGGTGTTACAGTAACCTGGTGCTGTACCGGGGGCAGGTATAATGGTGCCAGTAGCAGTAGAGGGTGGTGTTACAGTAACCTGGTGCTGTACCGGGGGCAGGTATAATGGTGCCAGTAGCAGTAGAGGGTGGTGTTACAGTAACCTGGTGCTGTACCGGGGGCAGTATAATGGTGTCAGTAGCAGTAGAGGGTGGTGTTACAGTAATCTGGTGCTGTATCGGGGGCAGGTATAATGGTGCCAGTAGCAGTAGAGGGTGGTGTTACAGTAACCTGGTGCTGTACCGGGGGCAGTATAATGGTGCCAGTAGCAGTAGAGGGTGGTGTTACAGTAACCTGGTGCTGTACCGGGGGCAGTATAATGGTGCCAGTAGCAGTAGAGGGTGGTGTTACAGTGACCTGGTGCTGTACCGGGGGCAGTATAATGGCACCAGTAGCAGTAGAGGGTGGTGTTACAGTAACCTGGTGCTGTACCGGGGGCAGGTATAATGGCGCCAGTGGCAGTAGAGGGTGGTGTTACAGTAACCTGGTGCTGTACCGGGGGCAGGTATAATGGTGCCAGTAGCAGTAGAGGGTGGTGTTACAGTAACCTGGTGCTGTACCGGGGGCAGGTATAATGGTGCCAGTAGCAGTAGAGGGTGGTGTTACAGTAACCTGGTGCTGTACCGGGGGCAGTATAATGGTGTCAGTAGCAGTAGAGGGTGGTGTTACAGTAATCTGGTGCTGTATCGGGGGCAGGTATAATGGTGCCAGTAGCAGTAGAGGGTGGTGTTACAGTAACCTGGTGCTGTACCGGGGGCAGGTATAATGGTGTCAGTAGCAGTAGAGGGTGGTGTTACAGTAACCTGGTGCTGTACCGGGGGCAGTATAATGGTGTCAGTAGCAGTAGAGGGTGGTGTTACAGTAACCTGGTGCTGTACCGGGGGCAGTATAATGACGCCAGTAGCAGTAGAGGGTGGTGTTACAGTAATCTGGTGCTGTATCGGGGGCAGGTATAATGGTGCCAGTAGCAGTAGAGGGTGGTGTTACAGTGACCTGGTGCTGTACCGGGGGCAGGTATAATGGCGCCAGTGGCAGTAGAGTGTGGTGTTACAGTAACCTGGTGCTGTACCGGGGGCAGGTATAATGGTGTCAGTAGCAGTAGAGGGTGGTGTTACAGTAACCTGGTGCTGTACCGGGGGCAGTATAATGGCGCCAGTAGCAGTAGAGGGTGGTGTTACAGTAATCTGGTGCTGTATCGGGGGCAGGTATAATGGTGCCAGTAGCAGTAGAGGGTGGTGTTACAGTGACCTGGTGCTGTACCGGGGGCAGGTATAATGGTGCCAGTAGCAGTAGAGGGTGGTGTTACAGTGACCTGGTGCTGTACCGGGGGCAGTATAATGGTGTCAGTAGCAGTAGAGGGTGGTGTTACAGTAACCTGGTGCTGTACCGGGGGCAGTATAATGGTGCCAGTAGCAGTAGAGGGTGGTGTTACAGTGACCTGGTGCTGTACCGGGGGCAGTATAATGGCACCAGTAGCAGTAGAGGGTGGTGTTACAGTAACCTGGTGCTGTACCGGGGCAGTATAATGACGCCAGTGGCAGTAAGAGGGTGGTGTTACAGTAACCTGGTGCTGTACCGGGGGCAGGTATAATGGTGTCAGTAGCAGTAGAGGGTGGTGTTACAGTAATCTGGTGCTGTATCGGGGGCAGGTATAATGGTGCCAGTAGCAGTAGAGGGTGGTGTTACAGTAACCTGGTGCTGTACCGGGGGCAGGTATAATGGTGTCAGTAGCAGTAGAGGGTGGTGTTACAGTAATCTGGTGCTGTACCGGGGGCAGGTATAATGGTGCCAGTAGCAGTAGAGGGTGGTGTTACAGTAACCTGGTGCTGTACCGGGGGCAGTATAATGGCGCCAGTAGCAGTAGAGGGTGGTGTTACAGTAACCTGGTGCTGTACCGGGGGCAGTATAATGGTGCCAGTAGCAGTAGAGGGTGGTGTTACAGTATCCTGGTGCTGTACCGGGGGCAGGTATAATGGTGCCAGTAGCAGTAGAGGGTGGTGTTACAGTAATCTGGTGCTGTACCGGGGGCAGGTATAATGGTGTCAGTAGCAGTAGAGGGTGGTGTTACAGTGACCTGGTGCTGTACCGGGGGCAGGTATAATGGTGCCAGTAGCAGTAGAGGGTGGTGTTACAGTAACCTGGTGCTGTACCGGGGGCAGTAGAATGGTGTCAGTAGCAGTAGAGGGTGGTGTTACAGTAACCTGGTGCTGTACCGGGGGCAGTATAATGGTGTCAGTAGCAGTAGAGGGTGGTGTTACAGTAACCTGGTGCTGTACCGGGGGCAGGTATAATGGTGTCAGTAGCAGTAGAGGGTGGTGTTACAGTAACCTGGTGCTGTACCGGGGGCAGTATAATGGTGTCAGTAGCAGTAGAGGGTGGTGTTACAGTGACCTGGTGCTGTACCGGGGGCAGTATAATGGTGTCAGTAGCAGTAGAGGGTGGTGTTACAGTAACCTGGTGCTGTACCGGGGGCAGTATAATGGTGTCAGTAGCAGTAGAGGGTGGTGTTACAGTGACCTGGTGCTGTACCGGGGGCAGTATAATGGTGTCAGTAGCAGTAGAGGGTGGTGTTACAGTACCGGGGGCAGTATAATGGTGTCAGTAGCAGTAGAGGGTGGTGTTACAGTAACCTGGTGCTGTACCGGGGGCAGGTATAATGGTGTCAGTAGCAGTAGAGGGTGGTGTTACAGTACCTGGTGCTGTACCGGGGGCAGTATAATGGTGCCAGTAGCAGTAGAGGGTGGTGTTACAGTAACCTGGTGCTGTACCGGGGGCAGGTATAATGGTGTCAGTAGCAGTAGAGGGTGGTGTTACAGTAACCTGGTGCTGTACCGGGGGCAGGTATAATGGTGTCAGTAGCAGTAGAGGGTGGTGTTACAGTAACCTGGTGCTGTAGCGGGGGCAGTATAATGGTGTCAGTAGCAGTAGAGGGTGGTGTTACAGTAACCTGGTGCTGTACCGGGGGCAGGTATAATGGCGCCAGTAGCAGTAGAGGGTGGTGTTACAGTGACCTGGTGCTGTACCGGGGGCAGGTATAATGGTGTCAGTGGCAGTAAGAGGGTGGTGTTACAGTAACCTGGTGCTGTACCGGGGGCAGGTATAATGGTGTCAGTAGCAGTAGAGGGTGGTGTTACAGTAACCTGGTGCTGTACCGGGGGCAGGTATAATGGTGCCAGTAGCAGTAGAGGGTGGTGTTACAGTGACCTGGTGCTGTACCGGGGGCAGGTATAATGGCGCCAGTAGCAGTAGAGGGTGGTGTTACAGTACCGGGGGCAGTATAATGGTGTCAGTAGCAGTAGAGGGTGGTGTTACAGTAACCTGGTGCTGTACCGGGGGCAGTATAATGGTGTCAGTAGCAGTAGAGGGTGGTGTTACAGTAACCTGGTGCTGTACCGGGGGCAGGTATAATGGTGCCAGTAGCAGTAGAGGGTGGTGTTACAGTGACCTGGTGCTGTACCGGGGGCAGGTATAATGGCGCCAGTAGCAGTAGAGGGTGGTGTTACAGTACCGGGGGCAGTATAATGGTGTCAGTAGCAGTAGAGGGTGGTGTTACAGTAACCTGGTGCTGTACCGGGGGCAGTATAATGGTGTCAGTAGCAGTAGAGGGTGGTGTTACAGTAACCTGGTGCTGTACCGGGGGCAGGTATAATGGTGCCAGTAGCAGTAGAGGGTGGTGTTACAGTGACCTGGTGCTGTACCGGGGGCAGGTATAATGGTGCCAGTAGCAGTAGAGGGTGGTGTTACAGTAACCTGGTGCTGTAGCGGGGGCAGGTATAATGGTGCCAGTAGCAGTAGAGGGTGGTGTTACAGTGACCTGGTGCTGTACCGGGGGCAGGTATAATGGTGCCAGTAGCAGTAGAGGGTGGTGTTACAGTAACCTGGTGCTGTACCGGGGGCAGTATAATGGTGTCAGTAGCAGTAGAGGGTGGTGTTACAGTAACCTGGTGCTGTACCGGGGGCAGGTATAATGGTGTCAGTAGCAGTAGAGGGTGGTGTTACAGTAACCTGGTGCTGTACCGGGGGCAGTATAATGGTGTCAGTAGCAGTAGAGGGTGGTGTTACAGTAACCTGGTGCTGTACCGGGGGCAGGTATAATGGTACCAGTAGCAGTAGAGGGTGGTGTTACAGTGACCTGGTGCTGTACCGGGGGCAGTATAATGGTGCCAGTAGCAGTAGAGGGTGGTGTTACAGTAACCTGGTGCTGTACCGGGGGCAGTATAATGGTGCCAGTAGCAGTAGAGGGTGGTGTTACAGTAATCTGGTGCTGTACCGGGGGCAGTATAATGGTGTCAGTAGCAGTAGAGGGTGGTGTTACAGTAACCTGGTGCTGTACCGGGGGCAGGTATAATGGTGCCAGTAGCAGTAGAGGGTGGTGTTACAGTAACCTGGTGCTGTACCGGGGGCAGGTATAATGGCGCCAGTAGCAGTAGAGGGTGGTGTTACAGTATCCTGGTGCTGTACCGGGGGCAGGTATAATGGTGCCAGTAGCAGTAGAGGGTGGTGTTACAGTAACCTGGTGCTGTACCGGGGGCAGGTATAATGGTGTCAGTAGCAGTAGAGGGTGGTGTTACAGTAACCTGGTGCTGTACCGGGGGCAGGTATAATGGTGCCAGTAGCAGTAGAGGGTGGTGTTACAGTAATCTGGTGCTGTACCGGGGGCAGTATAATGACGCCAGTAGCAGTAGAGGGTGGTGTTACAGTAACCTGGTGCTGTACCGGGGGCAGTATAATGATGCCAGTAGCAGTAGAGGGTGGTGTTACAGTAACCTGGTGCTGTACCGGGGGCAGGTATAATGGTGCCAGTAGCAGTAGAGGGTGGTGTTACAGTAACCTGGTGCTGTACCGGGGGCAGGTATAATGGTGTCAGTAGCAGTAGAGGGTGGTGTTACAGTAACCTGGTGCTGTACCGGGGGCAGTATAATGGTGTCAGTAGCAGTAGAGGGTGGTGTTACAGTAACCTGGTGCTGTACCGGGGGCAGTATAATGGTGTCAGTAGCAGTAGAGGGTGGTGTTAGAGTAACCTGGTGCTGTACCGGGAGCAGTATAATGGTGTCAGTAGCAGTAGAGGGTGGTGTTACAGTAACCTGGTGCTGTACCGGGGGCAGTATAATGGTGTCAGTAGCAGTAGAGGGTGGTGTTACAGTAACCTGGTGCTGTACCGGGGGCAGGTATAATGGTGTCAGTAGCAGTAGAGGGTGGTGTTATAGTAACCTGGTGCTGTACCGGGGGCAGGTATAATGGTGTCAGTAGCAGTAGAGGGTGGTGTTACAGTAACCTGGTGCTGTACCGGGGGCAGTATAATGGTGTCAGTAGCAGTAGAGGGTGGTGTTACAGTAACCTGGTGCTGTACCGGGGGCAGTATAATGACGCCAGTAGCAGTAGAGGGTGGTGTTACAGTAATCTGGTGCTGTATCGGGGGCAGGTATAATGGTGCCAGTAGCAGTAGAGGGTGGTGTTACAGTGACCTGGTGCTGTACCGGGGGCAGGTATAATGGCGCCAGTGGCAGTAGAGGGTGGTGTTACAGTAACCTGGTGCTGTACCGGGGGCAGGTATAATGGTGTCAGTAGCAGTAGAGGGTGGTGTTACAGTAACCTGGTGCTGTACCGGGGGCAGTATAATGGCGCCAGTAGCAGTAGAGGGTGGTGTTACAGTAATCTGGTGCTGTATCGGGGGCAGGTATAATGGTGCCAGTAGCAGTAGAGGGTGGTGTTACAGTGACCTGGTGCTGTACCGGGGGCAGGTATAATGGTGCCAGTAGCAGTAGAGGGTGGTGTTACAGTGACCTGGTGCTGTACCGGGGGCAGGTATAATGGCACCAGTAGCAGTAGAGGGTGGTGTTACAGTAACCTGGTGCTGTACCGGGGGCAGTATAATGGTGTCAGTAGCAGTAGAGGGTGGTGTTACAGTAATCTGGTGCTGTATCGGGGGCAGGTATAATGGTGCCAGTAGCAGTAGAGGGTGGTGTTACAGTAATCTGGTGCTGTACCGGGGGCAGGTATAATGGTGCCAGTAGCAGTAGAGGGTGGTGTTACAGTAACCTGGTGCTGTACCGGGGGCAGTATAATGGCGCCAGTAGCAGTAGAGGGTGGTGTTACAGTAACCTGGTGCTGTACCGGGGGCAGTATAATGGTGCCAGTAGCAGTAGAGGGTGGTGTTACAGTGACCTGGTGCTGTACCGGGGGCAGGTATAATGGTGCCAGTAGCAGTAGAGGGTGGTGTTACAGTAACCTGGTGCTGTACCGGGGGCAGTAGAATGGTGTCAGTAGCAGTAGAGGGTGGTGTTACAGTAACCTGGTGCTGTACCGGGGGCAGTATAATGGTGTCAGTAGCAGTAGAGGGTGGTGTTACAGTAACCTGGTGCTGTACCGGGGGCAGGTATAATGGTGTCAGTAGCAGTAGAGGGTGGTGTTACAGTAACCTGGTGCTGTACCGGGGGCAGTATAATGGTGTCAGTAGCAGTAGAGGGTGGTGTTACAGTGACCTGGTGCTGTACCGGGGGCAGTATAATGGTGTCAGTAGCAGTAGAGGGTGGTGTTACAGTAACCTGGTGCTGTACCGGGGGCAGTATAATGGTGTCAGTAGCAGTAGAGGGTGGTGTTACAGTAACCTGGTGCTGTACCGGGGGCAGGTATAATGGTGTCAGTAGCAGTAGAGGGTGGTGTTACAGTACCTGGTGCTGTACCGGGGGCAGTATAATGGTGCCAGTAGCAGTAGAGGGTGGTGTTACAGTAACCTGGTGCTGTACCGGGGGCAGGTATAATGGTGTCAGTAGCAGTAGAGGGTGGTGTTACAGTAACCTGGTGCTGTACCGGGGGCAGGTATAATGGTGTCAGTAGCAGTAGAGGGTGGTGTTACAGTAACCTGGTGCTGTACCGGGGGCAGGTATAATGGTGCCAGTAGCAGTAGAGGGTGGTGTTACAGTGACCTGGTGCTGTACCGGGGGCAGGTATAATGGCGCCAGTAGCAGTAGAGGGTGGTGTTACAGTACCGGGGGCAGTATAATGGTGTCAGTAGCAGTAGAGGGTGGTGTTACAGTAACCTGGTGCTGTACCGGGGGCAGTATAATGGTGTCAGTAGCAGTAGAGGGTGGTGTTACAGTAACCTGGTGCTGTACCGGGGGCAGGTATAATGGTGCCAGTAGCAGTAGAGGGTGGTGTTACAGTGACCTGGTGCTGTACCGGGGGCAGGTATAATGGTGCCAGTAGCAGTAGAGGGTGGTGTTACAGTAACCTGGTGCTGTAGCGGGGGCAGGTATAATGGTGCCAGTAGCAGTAGAGGGTGGTGTTACAGTGACCTGGTGCTGTACCGGGGGCAGGTATAATGGTGCCAGTAGCAGTAGAGGGTGGTGTTACAGTAACCTGGTGCTGTACCGGGGGCAGTATAATGGTGTCAGTAGCAGTAGAGGGTGGTGTTACAGTAACCTGGTGCTGTACCGGGGGCAGGTATAATGGTGTCAGTAGCAGTAGAGGGTGGTGTTACAGTAACCTGGTGCTGTACCGGGGGCAGTATAATGGTGTCAGTAGCAGTAGAGGGTGGTGTTACAGTAACCTGGTGCTGTACCGGGGGCAGGTATAATGGTACCAGTAGCAGTAGAGGGTGGTGTTACAGTGACCTGGTGCTGTACCGGGGGCAGTATAATGGTGCCAGTAGCAGTAGAGGGTGGTGTTACAGTAACCTGGTGCTGTACCGGGGGCAGTATAATGGTGCCAGTAGCAGTAGAGGGTGGTGTTACAGTAATCTGGTGCTGTACCGGGGGCAGTATAATGGTGTCAGTAGCAGTAGAGGGTGGTGTTACAGTAACCTGGTGCTGTACCGGGGGCAGTATAATGGTGCCAGTAGCAGTAGAGGGTGGTGTTACAGTAACCTGGTGCTGTACCGGGGGCAGGTATAATGGTGCCAGTAGCAGTAGAGGGTGGTGTTACAGTAACCTGGTGCTGTACCGGGGGCAGGTATAATGGCGCCAGTAGCAGTAGAGGGTGGTGTTACAGTATCCTGGTGCTGTACCGGGGGCAGGTATAATGGTGCCAGTAGCAGTAGAGGGTGGTGTTACAGTAACCTGGTGCTGTACCGGGGGCAGGTATAATGGTGTCAGTAGCAGTAGAGGGTGGTGTTACAGTAACCTGGTGCTGTACCGGGGGCAGGTATAATGGTGCCAGTAGCAGTAGAGGGTGGTGTTACAGTAATCTGGTGCTGTACCGGGGGCAGTATAATGACGCCAGTAGCAGTAGAGGGTGGTGTTACAGTAACCTGGTGCTGTACCGGGGGCAGGTATAATGGTGCCAGTAGCAGTAAGAGGGTGGTGTTACAGTAACCTGGTGCTGTACCGGGGGCAGTATAATGATGCCAGTAGCAGTAGAGGGTGGTGTTACAGTAACCTGGTGCTGTACCGGGGGCAGGTATAATGGTGCCAGTAGCAGTAGAGGGTGGTGTTACAGTAACCTGGTGCTGTACCGGGGGCAGGTATAATGGTGTCAGTAGCAGTAGAGGGTGGTGTTACAGTAACCTGGTGCTGTACCGGGGGCAGGTATAATGGTGTCAGTAGCAGTAGAGGGTGGTGTTACAGTAACCTGGTGCTGTACCGGGGGCAGGTATAATGGCGCCAGTAGCAGTAGAGGGTGGTGTTACAGTGACCTGGTGCTGTACCGGGGGCAGGTATAATGGCGCCAGTAGCAGTAGAGGGTGGTGTTACAGTACCGGGGGCAGTATAATGGTGTCAGTAGCAGTAGAGGGTGGTGTTACAGTAACCTGGTGCTGTACCGGGGGCAGGTATAATGGCGCCAGTAGCAGTAGAGGGTGGTGTTACAGTAACCTGGTGCTGTACCGGGGGCAGGTATAATGGTGCCAGTAGCAGTAGAGGGTGGTGTTACAGTAACCTGGTGCTGTACCGGGGGCAGGTATAATGGTGCCAGTAGCAGTAGAGGGTGGTGTTACAGTGACCTGGTGCTGTACCGGGGGCAGGTATAATGGTGCCAGTAGCAGTAGAGGGTGGTGTTACAGTAACCTGGTGCTGTAGCGGGGGCAGGTATAATGGTGCCAGTAGCAGTAGAGGGTGGTGTTACAGTAACCTGGTGCTGTAGCGGGGGCAGGTATAATGGTGCCAGTAGCAGTAGAGGGTGGTGTTACAGTGACCTGGTGCTGTAGCGGGGGCAGGTATAATGGTGCCAGTAGCAGTAGAGGGTGGTGTTACAGTAACCTGGTGCTGTAGCGGGGGCAGGTATAATGGTGCCAGTAGCAGTAGAGGGTGGTGTTACAGTGACCTGGTGCTGTACCGGGGGCAGGTATAATGGTGCCAGTAGCAGTAGAGGGTGGTGTTACAGTAACCTGGTGCTGTACCGGGGGCAGTATAATGGTGTCAGTAGCAGTAGAGGGTGGTGTTACAGTAACCTGGTGCTGTACCGGGGGCAGGTATAATGGTGTCAGTAGCAGTAGAGGGTGGTGTTACAGTAACCTGGTGCTGTACCGGGGGCAGGTATAATGGTGTCAGTAGCAGTAGAGGGTGGTGTTACAGTAACCTGGTGCTGTACCGGGGGCAGGTATAATGGTGTCAGTAGCAGTAGAGGGTGGTGTTACAGTAACCTGGTGCTGTACCGGGGGCAGGTATAATGGTACCAGTAGCAGTAGAGGGTGGTGTTACAGTGACCTGGTGCTGTACCGGGGGCAGTATAATGGTGCCAGTAGCAGTAGAGGGTGGTGTTACAGTAACCTGGTGCTGTACCGGGGGCAGTATAATGGTGCCAGTAGCAGTAGAGGGTGGTGTTACAGTAATCTGGTGCTGTACCGGGGGCAGTATAATGGTGTCAGTAGCAGTAGAGGGTGGTGTTACAGTAACCTGGTGCTGTACCGGGGGCAGTATAATGGTGTCAGTAGCAGTAGAGGGTGGTGTTATAGTAACCTGGTGCTGTACCGGGGGCAGGTATAATGGTGTCAGTAGCAGTAGAGGGTGGTGTTACAGTATCCTGGTGCTGTACCGGGGGCAGGTATAATGGTGCCAGTAGCAGTAGAGGGTGGTGTTACAGTAACCTGGTGCTGTACCGGGGGCAGGTATAATGGTGTCAGTAGCAGTAGAGGGTGGTGTTACAGTAACCTGGTGCTGTACCGGGGGCAGGTATAATGGTGCCAGTAGCAGTAGAGGGTGGTGTTACAGTAATCTGGTGCTGTACCGGGGGCAGTATAATGACGCCAGTAGCAGTAGAGGGTGGTGTTACAGTAACCTGGTGCTGTACCGGGGGCAGTATAATGATGCCAGTAGCAGTAGAGGGTGGTGTTACAGTAACCTGGTGCTGTACCGGGGGCAGGTATAATGGTGCCAGTAGCAGTAGAGGGTGGTGTTACAGTAACCTGGTGCTGTACCGGGGGCAGGTATAATGGTGTCAGTAGCAGTAGAGGGTGGTGTTACAGTAACCTGGTGCTGTACCGGGGGCAGGTATAATGATGCCAGTAGCAGTAGAGGGTGGTGTTACAGTAACCTGGTGCTGTACCGGGGGCAGGTATAATGGCGCCAGTAGCAGTAGAGGGTGGTGTTACAGTATCCTGGTGCTGTACCGGGGGCAGGTATAATGGTGCCAGTAGCAGTAGAGGGTGGTGTTACAGTGACCTGGTGCTGTACCGGGGGCAGGTATAATGACGCCAGTAGCAGTAGAGGGTGGTGTTACAGTAACCTGGTGCTGTACCGGGGGCAGGTATAATGGTGCCAGTAGCAGTAGAGGGTGGTGTTACAGTAACCTGGTGCTGTACCGGGGGCAGTATAATGGTGTCAGTAGCAGTAGAGGGTGGTGTTACAGTAACCTGGTGCTGTACCGGGGGCAGGTATAATGGTGTCAGTAGCAGTAGAGGGTGGTGTTACAGTATCCTGGTGCTGTACCGGGGGCAGTATAATGGTGTCAGTAGCAGTAGAGGGTGGTGTTACAGTAATCTGGTGCTGTACCGGGGGCAGGTATAATGGTACCAGTAGCAGTAGAGGGTGGTGTTACAGTGACCTGGTGCTGTACCGGGGGCAGGTATAATGGTGTCAGTAGCAGTAGAGGGTGGTGTTACAGTAACCTGGTGCTGTACCGGGGGCAGGTATAATGGTGTCAGTAGCAGTAGAGGGTGGTGTTACAGTAACCTGGTGCTGTACCGGGGGCAGGTATAATGGTGCCAGTAGCAGTAGAGGGTGGTGTTACAGTAATCTGGTGCTGTACCGGGGGCAGGTATAATGGTGTCAGTAGCAGTAGAGGGTGGTGTTACAGTAACCTGGTGCTGTACCGGGGGCAGTATAATGGTGTCAGTAGCAGTAGAGGGTGGTGTTACAGTAACCTGGTGCTGTACCGGGGGCAGTATAATGGTGTCAGTAGCAGTAGAGGGTGGTGTTACAGTAACCTGGTGCTGTACCGGGGGCAGTATAATGGTGTCAGTAGCAGTAGAGGGTGGTGTTAGAGTAACCTGGTGCTGTACCGGGGGCAGTATAATGGTGTCAGTAGCAGTAGAGGGTGGTGTTACAGTACCGGGGGCAGGTATAATGGTGCCAGTAGCAGTAGAGGGTGGTGTTACAGTAATCTGGTGCTGTACCGGGGGCAGTATAATGGTGTCAGTAGCAGTAGAGGGTGGTGTTACAGTAACCTGGTGCTGTACCGGGGGCAGTATAATGGTGCCAGTAGCAGTAGAGGGTGGTGTTACAGTAACCTGGTGCTGTACCGGGGGCAGGTATAATGGTGCCAGTAGCAGTAGAGGGTGGTGTTACAGTAACCTGGTGCTGTACCGGGGGCAGGTATAATGGCGCCAGTAGCAGTAGAGGGTGGTGTTACAGTATCCTGGTGCTGTACCGGGGGCAGTATAATGGCGCCAGTAGCAGTAGAGGGTGGTGTTACAGTAATCTGGTGCTGTACCGGGGGCAGTATAATGGTGCCAGTAGCAGTAGAGGGTGGTGTTACAGTAATCTGGTGCTGTACCGGGGGCAGGTATAATGGTGCCAGTAGCAGTAGAGGGTGGTGTTACAGTAACCTGGTGCTGTACCGGGGGCAGTATAATGGTGTCAGTAGCAGTAGAGGGTGGTGTTACAGTAACCTGGTGCTGTACCGGGGGCAGTATAATGGTGCCAGTAGCAGTAGAGGGTGGTGTTACAGTAATCTGGTGCTGTACCGGGGGCAGGTATAATGGTGCCAGTAGCAGTAGAGGGTGGTGTTACAGTAACCTGGTGCTGTACCGGGGGCAGGTATAATGGTGTCAGTAGCAGTAGAGGGTGGTGTTACAGTATCCTGGTGCTGTACCGGGGGCAGTATAATGGTGTCAGTAGCAGTAGAGGGTGGTGTTACAGTAATCTGGTGCTGTACCGGGGGCAGGTATAATGGTACCAGTAGCAGTAGAGGGTGGTGTTACAGTGACCTGGTGCTGTACCGGGGGCAGGTATAATGGTGTCAGTAGCAGTAGAGGGTGGTGTTACAGTATCCTGGTGCTGTACCGGGGGCAGGTATAATGGTGTCAGTAGCAGTAGAGGGTGGTGTTACAGTAACCTGGTGCTGTACCGGGGGCAGGTATAATGGTGTCAGTAGCAGTAGAGGGTGGTGTTACAGTAACCTGGTGCTGTACCGGGGGCAGTATAATGGTGTCAGTAGCAGTAGAGGGTGGTGTTACAGTAATCTGGTGCTGTACCGGGGGCAGTATAATGGTGTCAGTAGCAGTAGAGGGTGGTGTTACAGTAACCTGGTGCTGTACCGGGGGCAGTATAATGGTGCCAGTAGCAGTAGAGGGTGGTGTTACAGTAACCTGGTGCTGTACCGGGGGCAGGTATAATGGTGCCAGTAGCAGTAGAGGGTGGTGTTACAGTACCTGGTGCTGTACCGGGGGCAGGTATAATGGTGCCAGTAGCAGTAGAGGGTGGTGTTACAGTAACCTGGTGCTGTACCGGGGGCAGGTATAATGGTGCCAGTAGCAGTAGAGGGTGGTGTTACAGTAACCTGGTGCTGTACCGGGGGCAGTATAATGGCACCAGTGGCAGTAGAGGGTGGTGTTACAGTAACCTGGTGCTGTACCGGGGGCAGTATAATGGTGCCAGTAGCAGTAGAGGGTGGTGTTACAGTAACCTGGTGCTGTACCGGGGGCAGTATAATGGTGTCAGTAGCAGTAGAGGGTGGTGTTACAGTAACCTGGTGCTGTACCGGGGGCAGTATAATGACGCCAGTAGCAGTAGAGGGTGGTGTTACAGTATCCTGGTGCTGTACCGGGGGCAGGTATAATGGTGCCAGTAGCAGTAGAGGGTGGTGTTACAGTAACCTGGTGCTGTACCGGGGGCAGGTATAATGGTGCCAGTGGCAGTAAGAGGGTGGTGTTACAGTAACCTGGTGCTGTACCGGGGGCAGGTATAATGGTGCCAGTAGCAGTAGAGGGTGGTGTTACAGTAACCTGGTGCTGTACCGGGAGCAGTATAATGGCGCCAGTAGCAGTAGAGGGTGGTGTTACATTAACCTGGTGCTGTACCGGGGGCAGGTATAATGGTGCCAGTAGCAGTAGAGGGTGGTGTTACAGTAACCTGGTGCTGTACCGGGGGCAGGTATAATGGTGTCAGTAGCAGTAGAGGGTGGTGTTACAGTAACCTGGTGCTGTACCGGGGGCAGGTATAATGGTGCCAGTAGCAGTAGAGGGTGGTGTTACAGTAACCTGGTGCTGTACCGGGGGCAGGTATAATGGTGCCAGTAGCAGTAGAGGGTGGTGTTACAGTAACCTGGTGCTGTACCGGGGGCAGGTATAATGGTGTCAGTAGCAGTAGAGGGTGGTGTTACAGTAACCTGGTGCTGTACCGGGGGCAGGTATAATGGTGTCAGTAGCAGTAGAGGGTGGTGTTACAGTAACCTGGTGCTGTACCGGGGGCAGGTATAATGGTGTCAGTAGCAGTAGAGGGTGGTGTTACAGTACCTGGTGCTGTACCGGGGGCAGTATAATGGCGCCAGTAGCAGTAGAGGGTGGTGTTACAGTAACCTGGTGCTGTACCGGGGGCAGTATAATGGTGTCAGTAGCAGTAGAGGGTGGTGTTACAGTAACCTGGTGCTGTACCGGGGGCAGGTATAATGGTGTCAGTAGCAGTAGAGGGTGGTGTTACAGTGACCTGGTGCTGTACCGGGGGCAGGTATAATGGTGTCAGTAGCAGTAGAGGGTGGTGTTACAGTAACCTGGTGCTGTACCGGGGGCAGTATAATGGTGTCAGTAGCAGTAGAGGGTGGTGTTACAGTGACCTGGTGCTGTACCGGGGGCAGTATAATGGCACCAGTAGCAGTAGAGGGTGGTGTTACAGTAACCTGGTGCTGTACCGGGGGCAGGTATAATGGTGCCAGTAGCAGTAGAGGGTGGTGTTACAGTAACCTGGTGCTGTACCGGGGGCAGGTATAATGGCGCCAGTAGCAGTAGAGGGTGGTGTTACAGTATCCTGGTGCTGTACCGGGGGCAGTATAATGGCGCCAGTAGCAGTAGAGGGTGGTGTTACAGTAATCTGGTGCTGTACCGGGGGCAGTATAATGGTGCCAGTAGCAGTAGAGGGTGGTGTTACAGTAATCTGGTGCTGTACCGGGGGCAGGTATAATGGTGCCAGTAGCAGTAGAGGGTGGTGTTACAGTAACCTGGTGCTGTACCGGGGGCAGTATAATGGTGTCAGTAGCAGTAGAGGGTGGTGTTACAGTAACCTGGTGCTGTACCGGGGGCAGTATAATGGTGCCAGTAGCAGTAGAGGGTGGTGTTACAGTAATCTGGTGCTGTACCGGGGGCAGGTATAATGGTGCCAGTAGCAGTAGAGGGTGGTGTTACAGTAACCTGGTGCTGTACCGGGGGCAGGTATAATGGTGTCAGTAGCAGTAGAGGGTGGTGTTACAGTATCCTGGTGCTGTACCGGGGGCAGTATAATGGTGTCAGTAGCAGTAGAGGGTGGTGTTACAGTAATCTGGTGCTGTACCGGGGGCAGGTATAATGGTACCAGTAGCAGTAGAGGGTGGTGTTACAGTGACCTGGTGCTGTACCGGGGGCAGGTATAATGGTGTCAGTAGCAGTAGAGGGTGGTGTTACAGTATCCTGGTGCTGTACCGGGGGCAGGTATAATGGTGTCAGTAGCAGTAGAGGGTGGTGTTACAGTAACCTGGTGCTGTACCGGGGGCAGGTATAATGGTGTCAGTAGCAGTAGAGGGTGGTGTTACAGTAACCTGGTGCTGTACCGGGGGCAGTATAATGGTGTCAGTAGCAGTAGAGGGTGGTGTTACAGTAATCTGGTGCTGTACCGGGGGCAGTATAATGGTGTCAGTAGCAGTAGAGGGTGGTGTTACAGTAACCTGGTGCTGTACCGGGGGCAGTATAATGGTGCCAGTAGCAGTAGAGGGTGGTGTTACAGTAACCTGGTGCTGTACCGGGGGCAGGTATAATGGTGCCAGTAGCAGTAGAGGGTGGTGTTACAGTACCTGGTGCTGTACCGGGGGCAGGTATAATGGTGCCAGTAGCAGTAGAGGGTGGTGTTACAGTAACCTGGTGCTGTACCGGGGGCAGGTATAATGGTGCCAGTAGCAGTAGAGGGTGGTGTTACAGTAACCTGGTGCTGTACCGGGGGCAGTATAATGGCACCAGTGGCAGTAGAGGGTGGTGTTACAGTAACCTGGTGCTGTACCGGGGGCAGTATAATGGTGCCAGTAGCAGTAGAGGGTGGTGTTACAGTAACCTGGTGCTGTACCGGGGGCAGTATAATGGTGTCAGTAGCAGTAGAGGGTGGTGTTACAGTAACCTGGTGCTGTACCGGGGGCAGTATAATGACGCCAGTAGCAGTAGAGGGTGGTGTTACAGTATCCTGGTGCTGTACCGGGGGCAGGTATAATGGTGCCAGTAGCAGTAGAGGGTGGTGTTACAGTAACCTGGTGCTGTACCGGGGGCAGGTATAATGGTGCCAGTGGCAGTAAGAGGGTGGTGTTACAGTAACCTGGTGCTGTACCGGGGGCAGGTATAATGGTGCCAGTAGCAGTAGAGGGTGGTGTTACAGTAACCTGGTGCTGTACCGGGAGCAGTATAATGGCGCCAGTAGCAGTAGAGGGTGGTGTTA
The DNA here is from genome assembly GCF_028390025.1 of Pseudophryne corroboree. NCBI lineage: Eukaryota > Metazoa > Chordata > Amphibia > Anura > Myobatrachidae > Pseudophryne > Pseudophryne corroboree. The sequence goes on along the minus strand of NC_086444.1, from coordinate 11,985,335 downwards.
CATTAACCTGGTGCTGTACCGGGGGCAGGTATAATGGTGCCAGTAGCAGTAGAGGGTGGTGTTACAGTAACCTGGTGCTGTACCGGGGGCAGTATAATGGTGTCAGTAGCAGTAGAGGGTGGTGTTACAGTACCTGGTGCTGTACCGGGGGCAGTATAATGGCGCCAGTAGCAGTAGAGGGTGGTGTTACAGTAACCTGGTGCTGTACCGGGGGCAGTATAATGGTGTCAGTAGCAGTAGAGGGTGGTGTTACAGTAACCTGGTGCTGTACCGGGGGCAGGTATAATGGTGTCAGTAGCAGTAGAGGGTGGTGTTACAGTGACCTGGTGCTGTACCGGGGGCAGGTATAATGGTGTCAGTAGCAGTAGAGGGTGGTGTTACAGTAACCTGGTGCTGTACCGGGGGCAGTATAATGGTGTCAGTAGCAGTAGAGGGTGGTGTTACAGTGACCTGGTGCTGTACCGGGGGCAGTATAATGGCACCAGTAGCAGTAGAGGGTGGTGTTACAGTAACCTGGTGCTGTACCGGGGGCAGGTATAATGGTGCCAGTAGCAGTAGAGGGTGGTGTTACAGTAACCTGGTGCTGTACCGGGGGCAGTATAATGGTGTCAGTAGCAGTAGAGGGTGGTGTTACAGTAATCTGGTGCTGTACCGGGGGCAGTATAATGGTGTCAGTAGCAGTAGAGGGTGGTGTTACAGTAACCTGGTGCTGTACCGGGGGCAGTATAATGGTGTCAGTAGCAGTAGAGGGTGGTGTTACAGTGACCTGGTGCTGTACCGGGGGCAGTATAATGGCACCAGTAGCAGTAGAGGGTGGTGTTACAGTAACCTGGTGCTGTACCGGGGGCAGTATAATGGTGCCAGTAGCAGTAGAGGGTGGTGTTACAGTAATCTGGTGCTGTACCGGGGGCAGGTATAATGGTGTCAGTAGCAGTAGAGGGTGGTGTTACAGTAACCTGGTGCTGTACCGGGGGCAGGTATAATGGTGCCAGTAGCAGTAGAGGGTGGTGTTACAGTACCGGGGGCAGGTATAATGGCGCCAGTGGCAGTAGAGGGTGGTGTTACAGTAACCTGGTGCTGTACCGGGGGCAGGTATAATGGCGCCAGTAGCAGTAGAGGGTGGTGTTACAGTAACCTGGTGCTGTACCGGGGGCAGTATAATGGTGTCAGTAGCAGTAGAGGGTGGTGTTACAGTAACCTGGTGCTGTACCGGGGGCAGGTATAATGGTGCCAGTAGCAGTAGAGGGTGGTGTTACAGTGACCTGGTGCTGTACCGGGGGCAGTATAATGGTGTCAGTAGCAGTAGAGGGTGGTGTTACAGTAACCTGGTGCTGTACCGGGGGCAGGTATAATGGTGTCAGTAGCAGTAGAGGGTGGTGTTACAGTAACCTGGTGCTGTACCGGGGGCAGTATAATGACGCCAGTAGCAGTAGAGGGTGGTGTTACAGTAACCTGGTGCTGTACCGGGGGCAGGTATAATGGTGTCAGTAGCAGTAGAGGGTGGTGTTACAGTAACCTGGTGCTGTACCGGGGGCAGTATAATGACGCCAGTAGCAGTAGAGGGTGGTGTTACAGTAACCTGGTGCTGTACCGGGGGCAGTATAATGGTGTCAGTAGCAGTAGAGGGTGGTGTTACAGTAACCTGGTGCTGTACCGGGGGCAGTATAATGGTGTCAGTAGCAGTAGAGGGTGGTGTTACAGTACCGGGGGCAGGTATAATGGTGTCAGTAGCAGTAGAGGGTGGTGTTACAGTAATCTGGTGCTGTACCGGGGGCAGTATAATGGTGTCAGTAGCAGTAGAGGGTGGTGTTACAGTATCCTGGTGCTGTACCGGGGGCAGGTATAATGGTGTCAGTAGCAGTAGAGGGTGGTGTTACAGTAACCTGGTGCTGTACCGGGGGCAGTATAATGGTGCCAGTAGCAGTAGAGGGTGGTGTTACAGTAACCTGGTGCTGTACCGGGGGCAGGTATAATGGTGCCAGTAGCAGTAGAGGGTGGTGTTACAGTAACCTGGTGCTGTACCGGGGGCAGGTATAATGGTGTCAGTAGCAGTAGAGGGTGGTGTTACAGTAACCTGGTGCTGTACCGGGGGCAGGTATAATGGTGTCAGTAGCAGTAGAGGGTGGTGTTACAGTAACCTGGTGCTGTACCGGGGGCAGTATAATGGTGTCAGTAGCAGTAGAGGGTGGTGTTACAGTAACCTGGTGCTGTACCGGGGGCAGTATAATGGCACCAGTGGCAGTAGAGGGTGGTGTTACAGTAACCTGGTGCTGTACCGGGGGCAGTATAATGGTGTCAGTAGCAGTAGAGGGTGGTGTTACAGTAACCTGGTGCTGTATCGGGAGCAGTATAATGGTGTCAGTAGCAGTAGAGGGTGGTGTTACAGTAACCTGGTGCTGTACCGGGGGCAGGTATAATGGTGCCAGTAGCAGTAGAGGGTGGTGTTACAGTAACCTGGTGCTGTACCGGGGGCAGTATAATGGTGTCAGTAGCAGTAGAGGGTGGTGTTACAGTAACCTGGTGCTGTACCGGGGGCAGTATAATGGTGTCAGTAGCAGTAGAGGGTGGTGTTACAGTAACCTGGTGCTGTATCGGGAGCAGTATAATGGTGTCAGTAGCAGTAGAGGGTGGTGTTACAGTAACCTGGTGCTGTACCGGGGGCAGGTATAATGGTGCCAGTAGCAGTAGAGGGTGGTGTTACAGTAACCTGGTGCTGTACCGGGGGCAGGTATAATGGCGCCAGTAGCAGTAGAGGGTGGTGTTACAGTATCCTGGTGCTGTACCGGGGGCAGGTATAATGGTGCCAGTAGCAGTAGAGGGTGGTGTTACAGTGACCTGGTGCTGTACCGGGGGCAGGTATAATGGTGCCAGTAGCAGTAGAGGGTGGTGTTACAGTAACCTGGTGCTGTACCGGGGGCAGTATAATGGTGTCAGTAGCAGTAGAGGGTGGTGTTACAGTAACCTGGTGCTGTACCGGGGGCAGGTATAATGGTGTCAGTAGCAGTAGAGGGTGGTGTTACAGTAACCTGGTGCTGTACCGGGGGCAGGTATAATGGTGTCAGTAGCAGTAGAGGGTGGTGTTACAGTAACCTGGTGCTGTACCGGGGGCAGGTATAATGGTGTCAGTAGCAGTAGAGGGTGGTGTTACAGTAACCTGGTGCTGTACCGGGGGCAGGTATAATGGTACCAGTAGCAGTAGAGGGTGGTGTTACAGTGACCTGGTGCTGTACCGGGGGCAGTATAATGGTGCCAGTAGCAGTAGAGGGTGGTGTTACAGTAATCTGGTGCTGTACCGGGGGCAGTATAATGGTGTCAGTAGCAGTAGAGGGTGGTGTTACAGTAACCTGGTGCTGTACCGGGGGCAGTATAATGGTGCCAGTAGCAGTAGAGGGTGGTGTTACAGTAACCTGGTGCTGTACCGGGGGCAGGTATAATGGTGCCAGTAGCAGTAGAGGGTGGTGTTACAGTAACCTGGTGCTGTACCGGGGGCAGGTATAATGGCGCCAGTAGCAGTAGAGGGTGGTGTTACAGTATCCTGGTGCTGTACCGGGGGCAGTATAATGGTGTCAGTAGCAGTAGAGGGTGGTGTTACAGTAACCTGGTGCTGTACCGGGGGCAGGTATAATGGTGCCAGTAGCAGTAGAGGGTGGTGTTACAGTAATCTGGTGCTGTACCGGGGGCAGGTATAATGGTGTCAGTAGCAGTAGAGGGTGGTGTTACAGTGACCTGGTGCTGTACCGGGGGCAGGTATAATGGTGCCAGTAGCAGTAGAGGGTGGTGTTACAGTAACCTGGTGCTGTACCGGGGGCAGGTATAATGGTGTCAGTAGCAGTAGAGGGTGGTGTTACAGTAACCTGGTGCTGTACCGGGGGCAGGTATAATGGTGCCAGTAGCAGTAGAGGGTGGTGTTACAGTAATCTGGTGCTGTACCGGGGGCAGGTATAATGACGCCAGTAGCAGTAGAGGGTGGTGTTACAGTAACCTGGTGCTGTACCGGGGGCAGTATAATGATGCCAGTAGCAGTAGAGGGTGGTGTTACAGTAACCTGGTGCTGTACCGGGGGCAGGTATAATGGTGCCAGTAGCAGTAGAGGGTGGTGTTACAGTAACCTGGTGCTGTACCGGGGGCAGGTATAATGGTGTCAGTAGCAGTAGAGGGTGGTGTTACAGTAACCTGGTGCTGTACCGGGGGCAGGTATAATGATGCCAGTAGCAGTAGAGGGTGGTGTTACAGTAACCTGGTGCTGTACCGGGGGCAGGTATAATGGCGCCAGTAGCAGTAGAGGGTGGTGTTACAGTATCCTGGTGCTGTACCGGGGGCAGGTATAATGGTGCCAGTAGCAGTAGAGGGTGGTGTTACAGTGACCTGGTGCTGTACCGGGGGCAGGTATAATGACGCCAGTAGCAGTAGAGGGTGGTGTTACAGTAACCTGGTGCTGTACCGGGGGCAGGTATAATGGTGCCAGTAGCAGTAGAGGGTGGTGTTACAGTAACCTGGTGCTGTACCGGGGGCAGGTATAATGGTGCCAGTAGCAGTAGAGGGTGGTGTTACAGTAACCTGGTGCTGTACCGGGGGCAGGTATAATGGTGTCAGTAGCAGTAGAGGGTGGTGTTACAGTATCCTGGTGCTGTACCGGGGGCAGTATAATGGTGTCAGTAGCAGTAGAGGGTGGTGTTACAGTAATCTGGTGCTGTACCGGGGGCAGGTATAATGGTACCAGTAGCAGTAGAGGGTGGTGTTACAGTGACCTGGTGCTGTACCGGGGGCAGGTATAATGGTGTCAGTAGCAGTAGAGGGTGGTGTTACAGTAACCTGGTGCTGTACCGGGGGCAGGTATAATGGTGTCAGTAGCAGTAGAGGGTGGTGTTACAGTAACCTGGTGCTGTACCGGGGGCAGTATAATGGTGTCAGTAGCAGTAGAGGGTGGTGTTACAGTAACCTGGTGCTGTACCGGGGGCAGTATAATGGTGTCAGTAGCAGTAGAGGGTGGTGTTAGAGTAACCTGGTGCTGTACCGGGGGCAGTATAATGGTGTCAGTAGCAGTAGAGGGTGGTGTTACAGTACCGGGGGCAGGTATAATGGTGCCAGTAGCAGTAGAGGGTGGTGTTACAGTAATCTGGTGCTGTACCGGGGGCAGTATAATGGTGTCAGTAGCAGTAGAGGGTGGTGTTACAGTAACCTGGTGCTGTACCGGGGGCAGTATAATGGTGCCAGTAGCAGTAGAGGGTGGTGTTACAGTAACCTGGTGCTGTACCGGGGGCAGGTATAATGGTGCCAGTAGCAGTAGAGGGTGGTGTTACAGTAACCTGGTGCTGTACCGGGGGCAGGTATAATGGCGCCAGTAGCAGTAGAGGGTGGTGTTACAGTATCCTGGTGCTGTACCGGGGGCAGGTATGATGGTGCCAGTAGCAGTAGAGGGTGGTGTTACAGTAACCTGGTGCTGTACCGGGGGCAGTATAATGGTGTCAGTAGCAGTAGAGGGTGGTGTTACAGTAACCTGGTGCTGTACCGGGGGCAGGTATAATGGTGTCAGTAGCAGTAGAGGGTGGTGTTACAGTAACCTGGTGCTGTACCGGGGGCAGGTATAATGGTGTCAGTAGCAGTAGAGGGTGGTGTTACAGTACCGGGGGCAGGTATAATGACGCCAGTAGCAGTAGAGGGTGGTGTTACAGTAACCTGGTGCTGTACCGGGGGCAGGTATAATGGTGCCAGTAGCAGTAGAGGGTGGTGTTACAGTAACCTGGTGCTGTACCGGGGGCAGTATAATGGTGTCAGTAGCAGTAGAGGGTGGTGTTACAGTAACCTGGTGCTGTACCGGGGGCAGGTATAATGGTGTCAGTAGCAGTAGAGGGTGGTGTTACAGTAACCTGGTGCTGTACCGGGGGCAGGTATAATGGTGTCAGTAGCAGTAGAGGGTGGTGTTACAGTAACCTGGTGCTGTACCGGGGGCAGGTATAATGGTGTCAGTAGCAGTAGAGGGTGGTGTTACAGTATCCTGGTGCTGTACCGGGGGCAGTATAATGGTGTCAGTAGCAGTAGAGGGTGGTGTTACAGTAATCTGGTGCTGTACCGGGAGCAGGTATAATGGTACCAGTAGCAGTAGAGGGTGGTGTTACAGTGACCTGGTGCTGTACCGGGGGCAGGTATAATGGTGTCAGTAGCAGTAGAGGGTGGTGTTACAGTATCCTGGTGCTGTACCGGGGGCAGGTATAATGGTGTCAGTAGCAGTAGAGGGTGGTGTTACAGTAACCTGGTGCTGTACCGGGGGCAGGTATAATGGTGTCAGTAGCAGTAGAGGGTGGTGTTACAGTAACCTGGTGCTGTACCGGGGGCAGTATAATGGTGTCAGTAGCAGTAGAGGGTGGTGTTACAGTAATCTGGTGCTGTACCGGGGGCAGTATAATGGTGTCAGTAGCAGTAGAGGGTGGTGTTACAGTAACCTGGTGCTGTACCGGGGGCAGTATAATGGTGCCAGTAGCAGTAGAGGGTGGTGTTACAGTAACCTGGTGCTGTACCGGGGGCAGGTATAATGGTGCCAGTAGCAGTAGAGGGTGGTGTTACAGTACCTGGTGCTGTACCGGGGGCAGGTATAATGGTGCCAGTAGCAGTAGAGGGTGGTGTTACAGTAACCTGGTGCTGTACCGGGGGCAGGTATAATGGTGCCAGTAGCAGTAGAGGGTGGTGTTACAGTACCTGGTGCTGTACCGGGGGCAGGTATAATGGTGCCAGTAGCAGTAGAGGGTGGTGTTACAGTAATCTGGTGCTGTACCGGGGGCAGTATAATGGTGTCAGTAGCAGTAGAGGGTGGTGTTACAGTAACCTGGTGCTGTACCGGGGGCAGTATAATGGTGCCAGTAGCAGTAGAGGGTGGTGTTACAGTAACCTGGTGCTGTACCGGGGGCAGGTATAATGGTGCCAGTAGCAGTAGAGGGTGGTGTTACAGTAACCTGGTGCTGTACCGGGGGCAGTATAATGGTGCCAGTAGCAGTAGAGGGTGGTGTTACAGTAACCTGGTGCTGTACCGGGGGCAGTATAATGGTGCCAGTAGCAGTAGAGGGTGGTGTTACAGTAACCTGGTGCTGTACCGGGGGCAGTATAATGGTGTCAGTAGCAGTAGAGGGTGGTGTTACAGTAACCTGGTGCTGTACCGGGGGCAGTATAATGACGCCAGTAGCAGTAGAGGGTGGTGTTACAGTACCTGGTGCTGTACCGGGGGCAGGTATAATGGTGCCAGTAGCAGTAGAGGGTGGTGTTACAGTAACCTGGTGCTGTACCGGGGGCAGGTATAATGGCGCCAGTAGCAGTAGAGGGTGGTGTTACAGTATCCTGGTGCTGTACCGGGGGCAGGTATAATGGTGTCAGTAGCAGTAGAGGGTGGTGTTACAGTACCTGGTGCTGTACCGGGGGCAGGTATAATGGTGTCAGTAGCAGTAGAGGGTGGTGTTACAGTACCTGGTGCTGTACCGGGGGCAGGTATAATGGTGCCAGTAGCAGTAGAGGGTGGTGTTACAGTAACCTGGTGCTGTACCGGGGGCAGGTATAATGGCGCCAGTAGCAGTAGAGGGTGGTGTTACAGTATCCTGGTGCTGTACCGGGGGCAGGTATAATGGTGCCAGTAGCAGTAGAGGGTGGTGTTACAGTAACCTGGTGCTGTACCGGGGGCAGGTATAATGGTGTCAGTAGCAGTAGAGGGAGGTGTTACAGTAACCTGGTGCTGTACCGGGAGCAGTATAATGGCGCCAGTAGCAGTAGAGGGTGGTGTTACATTAACCTGGTGCTGTACCGGGGGCAGGTATAATGGTGCCAGTAGCAGTAGAGGGTGGTGTTACAGTAACCTGGTGCTGTACCGGGGGCAGTATAATGGTGTCAGTAGCAGTAGAGGGTGGTGTTACAGTACCTGGTGCTGTACCGGGGGCAGTATAATGGCGCCAGTAGCAGTAGAGGGTGGTGTTACAGTAACCTGGTGCTGTACCGGGGGCAGTATAATGGTGTCAGTAGCAGTAGAGGGTGGTGTTACAGTAACCTGGTGCTGTACCGGGGGCAGGTATAATGGTGTCAGTAGCAGTAGAGGGTGGTGTTACAGTGACCTGGTGCTGTACCGGGGGCAGGTATAATGGTGTCAGTAGCAGTAGAGGGTGGTGTTACAGTAACCTGGTGCTGTACCGGGGGCAGTATAATGGTGTCAGTAGCAGTAGAGGGTGGTGTTACAGTGACCTGGTGCTGTACCGGGGGCAGTATAATGGCACCAGTAGCAGTAGAGGGTGGTGTTACAGTAATCTGGTGCTGTACCGGGGGCAGTATAATGGTGTCAGTAGCAGTAGAGGGTGGTGTTACAGTAACCTGGTGCTGTACCGGGGGCAGTATAATGGTGTCAGTAGCAGTAGAGGGTGGTGTTACAGTGACCTGGTGCTGTACCGGGGGCAGTATAATGGCACCAGTAGCAGTAGAGGGTGGTGTTACAGTAATCTGGTGCTGTACCGGGGGCAGTATAATGGTGCCAGTAGCAGTAGAGGGTGGTGTTACAGTAATCTGGTGCTGTACCGGGGGCAGTATAATGGTGTCAGTAGCAGTAGAGGGTGGTGTTACAGTAACCTGGTGCTGTACCGGGGGCAGGTATAATGGTGCCAGTAGCAGTAGAGGGTGGTGTTACAGTACCGGGGGCAGGTATAATGGCGCCAGTGGCAGTAGAGGGTGGTGTTACAGTAACCTGGTGCTGTACCGGGGGCAGGTATAATGGCGCCAGTAGCAGTAGAGGGTGGTGTTACAGTAACCTGGTGCTGTACCGGGGGCAGTATAATGGTGTCAGTAGCAGTAGAGGGTGGTGTTACAGTAACCTGGTGCTGTACCGGGGGCAGGTATAATGGTGCCAGTAGCAGTAGAGGGTGGTGTTACAGTGACCTGGTGCTGTACCGGGGGCAGTATAATGGTGTCAGTAGCAGTAGAGGGTGGTGTTACAGTAACCTGGTGCTGTACCGGGGGCAGGTATAATGGTGTCAGTAGCAGTAGAGGGTGGTGTTACAGTGACCTGGTGCTGTACCGGGGGCAGGTATAATGACGCCAGTAGCAGTAGAGGGTGGTGTTACAGTAACCTGGTGCTGTACCGGGGGCAGGTATAATGGTGTCAGTAGCAGTAGAGGGTGGTGTTACAGTAACCTGGTGCTGTACCGGGGGCAGTATAATGACGCCAGTAGCAGTAGAGGGTGGTGTTACAGTAACCTGGTGCTGTACCGGGGGCAGTATAATGGTGTCAGTAGCAGTAGAGGGTGGTGTTACAGTAACCTGGTGCTGTACCGGGGGCAGTATAATGGTGTCAGTAGCAGTAGAGGGTGGTGTTACAGTACCGGGGGCAGGTATAATGGTGTCAGTAGCAGTAGAGGGTGGTGTTACAGTAATCTGGTGCTGTACCGGGGGCAGTATAATGGTGTCAGTAGCAGTAGAGGGTGGTGTTACAGTACCGGGGGCAGGTATAATGGTGTCAGTAGCAGTAGAGGGTGGTGTTACAGTAACCTGGTGCTGTACCGGGGGCAGTATAATGGTGTCAGTAGCAGTAGAGGGTGGTGTTACAGTACCGGGGGCAGGTATAATGGTGTCAGTAGCAGTAGAGGGTGGTGTTACAGTAACCTGGTGCTGTACCGGGGGCAGTATAATGGTGTCAGTAGCAGTAGAGGGTGGTGTTACAGTATCCTGGTGCTGTACCGGGGGCAGGTATAATGGTGTCAGTAGCAGTAGAGGGTGGTGTTACAGTAACCTGGTGCTGTACCGGGGGCAGTATAATGGTGCCAGTAGCAGTAGAGGGTGGTGTTACAGTAACCTGGTGCTGTACCGGGGGCAGGTATAATGGTGCCAGTAGCAGTAGAGGGTGGTGTTACAGTAACCTGGTGCTGTACCGGGGGCAGTATAATGGTGCCAGTAGCAGTAGAGGGTGGTGTTACAGTAACCTGGTGCTGTACCGGGGGCAGGTATAATGGCGCCAGTAGCAGTAGAGGGTGGTGTTACAGTAACCTGGTGCTGTACCGGGGGCAGGTATAATGGTGCCAGTAGCAGTAGAGGGTGGTGTTACAGTAACCTGGTGCTGTACCGGGGGCAGGTATAATGGTGTCAGTAGCAGTAGAGGGTGGTGTTACAGTAACCTGGTGCTGTACCGGGGGCAGGTATAATGGTGTCAGTAGCAGTAGAGGGTGGTGTTACAGTAACCTGGTGCTGTACCGGGGGCAGTATAATGGTGTCAGTAGCAGTAGAGGGTGGTGTTACAGTAACCTGGTGCTGTACCGGGGGCAGGTATAATGGTGTCAGTAGCAGTAGAGGGTGGTGTTACAGTAACCTGGTGCTGTACCGGGGGCAGTATAATGGCACCAGTGGCAGTAGAGGGTGGTGTTACAGTAACCTGGTGCTGTACCGGGGGCAGTATAATGGTGTCAGTAGCAGTAGAGGGTGGTGTTACAGTAACCTGGTGCTGTACCGGGGGCAGGTATAATGGTGCCAGTAGCAGTAGAGGGTGGTGTTACAGTAACCTGGTGCTGTACCGGGGGCAGTATAATGGTGTCAGTAGCAGTAGAGGGTGGTGTTACAGTAACCTGGTGCTGTACCGGGGGCAGTATAATGGTGTCAGTAGCAGTAGAGGGTGGTGTTACAGTAACCTGGTGCTGTATCGGGAGCAGTATAATGGTGTCAGTAGCAGTAGAGGGTGGTGTTACAGTAACCTGGTGCTGTACCGGGGGCAGGTATAATGGTGCCAGTAGCAGTAGAGGGTGGTGTTACAGTAACCTGGTGCTGTACCGGGGGCAGTATAATGGTGTCAGTAGCAGTAGAGGGTGGTGTTACAGTAACCTGGTGCTGTACCGGGGGCAGTATAATGGTGTCAGTAGCAGTAGAGGGTGGTGTTACAGTAACCTGGTGCTGTATCGGGAGCAGTATAATGGTGTCAGTAGCAGTAGAGGGTGGTGTTACAGTAACCTGGTGCTGTACCGGGGGCAGGTATAATGGTGCCAGTAGCAGTAGAGGGTGGTGTTACAGTAACCTGGTGCTGTACCGGGGGCAGGTATAATGGTGTCAGTAGCAGTAGAGGGTGGTGTTACAGTATCCTGGTGCTGTACCGGGGGCAGGTATAATGGTGTCAGTAGCAGTAGAGGGTGGTGTTACAGTAATCTGGTGCTGTACCGGGGGCAGGTATAATGGCGCCAGTAGCAGTAGAGGGTGGTGTTACAGTATCCTGGTGCTGTACCGGGGGCAGGTATAATGGTGCCAGTAGCAGTAGAGGGTGGTGTTACAGTGACCTGGTGCTGTAGCGGGGGCAGGTATAATGGTGTCAGTAGCAGTAGAGGGTGGTGTTACAGTAACCTGGTGCTGTACCGGGGGCAGTATAATGGTGTCAGTAGCAGTAGAGGGTGGTGTTACAGTAACCTGGTGCTGTACCGGGGGCAGGTATAATGGCGCCAGTAGCAGTAGAGGGTGGTGTTACATTAACCTGGTGCTGTACCGGGGGCAGGTATAATGGTGCCAGTAGCAGTAGAGGGTGGTGTTACAGTAACCTGGTGCTGTACCGGGGGCAGTATAATGGTGTCAGTAGCAGTAGAGGGTGGTGTTACAGTACCTGGTGCTGTACCGGGGGCAGTATAATGGCGCCAGTAGCAGTAGAGGGTGGTGTTACAGTAACCTGGTGCTGTACCGGGGGCAGGTATAATGGCGCCAGTAGCAGTAGAGGGTGGTGTTACAGTGACCTGGTGCTGTACCGGGGGCAGGTATAATGGTGTCAGTAGCAGTAGAGGGTGGTGTTACAGTAACCTGGTGCTGTACCGGGGGCAGTATAATGGTGTCAGTAGCAGTAGAGGGTGGTGTTACAGTGACCTGGTGCTGTACCGGGGGCAGTATAATGGCACCAGTAGCAGTAGAGGGTGGTGTTACAGTAATCTGGTGCTGTACCGGGGGCAGTATAATGGTGCCAGTAGCAGTAGAGGGTGGTGTTACAGTAATCTGGTGCTGTACCGGGGGCAGTATAATGGCGCCAGTAGCAGTAGAGGGTGGTGTTACAGTAACCTGGTGCTGTACCGGGGGCAGTATAATGGCGCCAGTAGCAGTAGAGGGTGGTGTTACAGTAATCTGGTGCTGTACCGGGGGCAGGTATAATGGTGTCAGTAGCAGTAGAGGGTGGTGTTACAGTAACCTGGTGCTGTACCGGGGGCAGGTATAATGGTGCCAGTAGCAGTAGAGGGTGGTGTTACAGTACCGGGGGCAGGTATAATGGCGCCAGTGGCAGTAGAGGGTGGTGTTACAGTAACCTGGTGCTGTACCGGGGGCAGGTATAATGGCGCCAGTAGCAGTAGAGGGTGGTGTTACAGTAACCTGGTGCTGTACCGGGGGCAGTATAATGGTGTCAGTAGCAGTAGAGGGTGGTGTTACAGTAACCTGGTGCTGTACCGGGGGCAGTATAATGGTGTCAGTAGCAGTAGAGGGTGGTGTTACAGTAACCTGGTGCTGTACCGGGGGCAGTATAATGGTGTCAGTAGCAGTAGAGGGTGGTGTTACAGTAACCTGGTGCTGTACCGGGGGCAGGTATAATGGTGCCAGTAGCAGTAGAGGGTGGTGTTACAGTGACCTGGTGCTGTACCGGGGGCAGGTATAATGGCGCCAGTGGCAGTAGAGGGTGGTGTTACAGTAACCTGGTGCTGTACCGGGGGCAGTATAATGGTGTCAGTAGCAGTAGAGGGTGGTGTTACAGTAACCTGGTGCTGTACCGGGGGCAGTATAATGGTGTCAGTAGCAGTAGAGGGTGGTGTTACAGTAACCTGGTGCTGTACCGGGGGCAGGTATAATGGTGCCAGTAGCAGTAGAGGGTGGTGTTACAGTAACCTGGTGCTGTACCGGGGGCAGGTATAATGGCACCAGTAGCAGTAGAGGGTGGTGTTACAGTAACCTGGTGCTGTACCGGGGGCAGGTATAATGGCGCCAGTAGCAGTAGAGGGTGGTGTTACAGTGACCTGGTGCTGTACCGGGGGCAGGTATAATGGCGCCTGTAGCAGTAGAGGGTGGTGTTACAGTATCCTGGTGCTGTACCGGGGGCAGGTATAATGGTGTCAGTAGCAGTAGAGGGTGGTGTTACAGTAATCTGGTGCTGTACCGGGGGCAGTATAATGGTGTCAGTAGCAGTAGAGGGTGGTGTTACAGTAACCTGGTGCTGTACCGGGGGCAGGTATAATGGTGCCAGTAGCAGTAGAGGGTGGTGTTACAGTAACCTGGTGCTGTACCGGGGGCAGGTATAATGGTGTCACTAGCAGTAGAGGGTGGTGTTACAGTAACCTGGTGCTGTACCGGGGGCAGTATAATGGTGCCAGTAGCAGTAGAGGGTGGTGTTACAGTAATCTGGTGCTGTACCGGGGGCAGTATAATGGTGTCAGTAGCAGTAGAGGGTGGTGTTACAGTAACCTGGTGCTGTACCGGGGGCAGGTATAATGGTGTCAGTAGCAGTAGAGGGTGGTGTTACAGTAACCTGGTGCTGTACCGGGGGCAGTATAATGGTGTCAGTAGCAGTAGAGGGTGGTGTTACAGTAACCTGGTGCTGTACCGGGGGCAGGTATAATGGTGTCAGTAGCAGTAGAGGGTGGTGTTACAGTGACCTGGTGCTGTACCGGGGGCAGGTATAATGGTGTCAGTAGCAGTAGAGGGTGGTGTTACAGTAACCTGGTGCTGTACCGGGGGCAGTATAATGGTGTCAGTAGCAGTAGAGGGTGGTGTTACAGTATCCTGGTGCTGTACCGGGGGCAGGTATAATGGTGTCAGTAGCAGTAGAGGGTGGTGTTACAGTACCGGGGGCAGGTATAATGGTGTCAGTGGCAGTAGAGGGTGGTGTTACAGTGACCTGGTGCTGTACCGGGGGCAGTATAATGGCGTCAGTAGCAGTAGAGGGTGGTGTTACAGTAATCTGGTGCTGTACCGGGGGCAGTATAATGGCGTCAGTAGCAGTAGAGGGTGGTGTTACAGTAACCTGGTGCTGTACCGGGGGCAGGTATAATGGTGTCAGTAGCAGTAGAGGGTGGTGTTACAGTACCGGGGGCAGGTATAATGGTGTCAGTAGCAGTAGAGGGTGGTGTTACAGTAACCTGGTGCTGTACCGGGGGCAGGTATAATGGTGCCAGTGGCAGTAGAGGGTGGTGTTACAGTAACCTGGTGCTGTACCGGGGGCAGGTATAATGGCACCAGTAGCAGTAGAGGGTGGTGTTACAGTAATCTGGTGCTGTACCGGGGGCAGGTATAATGGTGTCAGTAGCAGTAGAGGGTGGTGTTACAGTAATCTGGTGCTGTACCGGGGGCAGGTATAATGGCACCAGTAGCAGTAGAGGGTGGTGTTACAGTAATCTGGTGCTGTACCGGGGGCAGGTATAATGGCACCAGTAGCAGTAGAGGGTGGTGTTACAGTAATCTGGTGCTGTACCGGGGGCAGGTATAATGGCACCAGTAGCAGTAGAGGGTGGTGTTACAGTAATCTGGTGCTGTACCGGGGGCAGGTATAATGGTGTCAGTAGCAGTAGAGGGTGGTGTTACAGTGACCTGGTGCTGTACCGGGGGCAGTATAATGGTGTCAGTAGCAGTAGAGGGTGGTGTTACAGTGACCTGGTGCTGTACCGGGGGCAGTATAATGGTGCCAGTAGCAGTAGAGGGTGGTGTTACAGTAACCTGGTGCTGTACCGGGGGCAGTATAATGGTGTCAGTAGCAGTAGAGGGTGGTGTTACAGTAATCTGGTGCTGTACCGGGGGCAGGTATAATGGTGCCAGTAGCAGTAGAGGGTGGTGTTACAGTAATCTGGTGCTGTACCGGGGGCAGGTATAATGGCACCAGTAGCAGTAGAGGGTGGTGTTACAGTAATCTGGTGCTGTACCGGGGGCAGGTATAATGGTGTCACTAGCAGTAGAGGGTGGTGTTACAGTAACCTGGTGCTGTACCGGGGGCAGGTATAATGGCGCCAGTAGCAGTAGAGGGTGGTGTTACAGTAACCTGGTGCTGTACCGGGGGCAGGTATAATGGTGCCAGTAGCAGTAGAGGGTGGTGTTACAGTAATCTGGTGCTGTACCGGGGGCAGGTATAATGGCGCCAGTAGCAGTAGAGGGTGGTGTTACAGTGACCTGGTGCTGTACCGGGGGCAGGTATAATGGCGCCAGTAGCAGTAGAGGGTGGTGTTATAGTAACCTGGTGCTGTACCGGGGGCAGGTATAATGGTGTCAGTAGCAGTAGAGGGTGGTGTTACAGTAACCTGGTGCTGTACCGGGGGCAGGTATAATGGTGCCAGTATCAGTAGAGGGTGGTGTTACAGTAACCTGGTGCTGTACCGGGGGCAGGTATAATGGTGCC
Organism: Pseudophryne corroboree; assembly: GCF_028390025.1. NCBI lineage: Eukaryota > Metazoa > Chordata > Amphibia > Anura > Myobatrachidae > Pseudophryne > Pseudophryne corroboree. Next base: position 11,969,995 of record NC_086444.1, on the reverse strand, counting down.
AGTAGCAGTAGAGGGTGGTGTTACAGTAATCTGGTGCTGTACCGGGGGCAGGTATAATGGTGTCAGTAGCAGTAGAGGGTGGTGTTACAGTAACCTGGTGCTGTACCGGGGGCAGGTATAATGGTGCCAGTATCAGTAGAGGGTGGTGTTACAGTAATCTGGTGCTGTACCGGGGGCAGGTATAATGGCGCCAGTAGCAGTAGAGGGTGGTGTTACAGTAACCTAGTGCTGTACCGGGGGCAGGTATAATGGCGCCAGTAGCAGTAGAGGGTGGTGTTACCGTAACCTGGTGCTGTACCGGGGCAGTATAATGACGCCAGTGGCAGTAAGAGGGTGGTGTTACAGTAATCTGGTGCTGTACCGGGGGCAGGTATAATGGTGTCAGTAGCAGTAGAGGGTGGTGTTACAGTAACCTGGTGCTGTACCGGGGGCAGGTATAATGGTGCCAGTATCAGTAGAGGGTGGTGTTACAGTAATCTGGTGCTGTACCGGGGGCAGGTATAATGGCGCCAGTAGCAGTAGAGGGTGGTGTTACAGTAATCTGGAGCTGTACCGGGGGCAGGTATAATGGCGCCAGTAGCAGTAGAGGGTGGTGTTACAGTAACCTGGTGCTGTACCGGGGGCAGGTATAATGGTGCCAGTAGCAGTAGAGGGTGGTGTTACAGTAATCTGGTGCTGTACCGGGGGCAGGTATAATGGTGTCAGTAGCAGTAGAGGGTGGTGTTACAGTAATCTGGTGCTGTACCGGGAGCAGTATAATGGCGCCAGTAGCAGTAGAGGGTGGTGTTACAGTAACCTGGTGCTGTACCGGGGGCAGGTATAATGGCGCCAGTAGCAGTAGAGGGTGGTGTTACAGTAACCTGGTGCTGTACCGGGGGCAGTATAATGGCGCCAGTGGCAGTAGAGGGTGGTGTTACAGTAACCTGGTGCTGTACCGGGGGCAGGTATAATGGTGCCAGTAGCAGTAGAGGGTGGTGTTACAGTAACCTGGTGCTGTACCGGGGGCAGGTATAATGGTGTCAGTAGCAGTAGAGGGTGGTGTTACAGTGACCTGGTGCTGTACCGGGGGCAGGTATAATGGTGTCAGTAGCAGTAGAGGGTGGTGTTACAGTAACCTGGTGCTGTACCGGGGGCAGTATAATGGTGTCAGTAGCAGTAGAGGGTGGTGTTACAGTAACCTGGTGCTGTACCGGGGGCAGTATAATGGCGCCAGTGGCAGTAGAGGGTGGTGTTACAGTAACCTGGTGCTGTACCGGGGGCAGTATAATGGTGCCAGTAGCAGTAGAGGGTGGTGTTACAGTAACCTGGTGCTGTACCGGGGGCAGGTATAATGGCGCCAGTAGCAGTAGAGGGTGGTGTTACAGTAACCTGGTGCTGTACCGGGGGCAGGTATAATGGCGCCAGTAGCAGTAGAGGGTGGTGTTACAGTAACCTGGTGCTGTACCGGGGGCAGGTATAATGGTGTCAGTAGCAGTAGAGGGTGGTGTTACAGTAACCTGGTGCTGTACCGGGGGCAGGTATAATGGTGCCAGTAGCAGTAGAGGGTGGTGTTACAGTAACCTGGTGCTGTACCGGGGGCAGGTATAATGGTGTCAGTAGCAGTAGAGGGTGGTGTTACAGTAACCTGGTGCTGTACCGGGGGCAGTATAATGGTGTCAGTAGCAGTAGAGGGTGGTGTTACAGTAACCTGGTGCTGTACCGGGGGCAGGTATAATGGTGTCAGTAGCAGTAGAGGGTGGTGTTACAGTAACCTGGTGCTGTACCGGGGGCAGGTATAATGGTGCCAGTGGCAGTAGAGGGTGGTGTTACAGTAACCTGGTGGTGTACCGGGGGCAGGTATAATGGTGCCAGTAGCAGTAGAGGGTGGTGTTACAGTAACCTGGTGCTGTACCGGGGGCAGTATAATGGTGTCAGTAGCAGTAGAGGGTGGTGTTACAGTAACCTGGTGCTGTATCGGGGGCAGGTATAATGGTGTCAGTAGCAGTAGAGGGTGGTGTTACAGTGACCTGGTGCTGTACCGGGGGCAGGTATAATGGTGTCAGTAGCAGTAGAGGGTGGTGTTACAGTAACCTGGTGCTGTACCGGGGGCAGGTATAATGGTGTCAGTAGCAGTAGAGGGTGGTGTTACAGTAACCTGGTGCTGTACCGGGGGCAGGTATAATGGTGCCAGTGGCAGTAGAGGGTGGTGTTACAGTAACCTGGTGGTGTACCGGGGGCAGGTATAATGGTGCCAGTAGCAGTAGAGGGTGGTGTTACAGTAACCTGGTGCTGTACCGGGGGCAGGTATAATGGTGCCAGTAGCAGTAGAGGGTGGTGTTACAGTAACCTGGTGCTGTACCGGGGGCAGGTATAATGGCGCCAGTAGCAGTAGAGGGTGGTGTTACAGTAACCTGGTGCTGTACCGGGGGCAGGTATAATGGTGTCAGTAGCAGTAGAGGGTGGTGTTACAGTATCCTGGTGCTGTACCGGGGGCAGGTATAATGGTGCCCGTAGCAGTAAGAGGGTGGTGTTACAGTAACCTGGTGCTGTACCGGGGGCAGGTATAATGGTGTCAGTAGCAGTAGAGGGTGGTGTTACAGTAACCTGGTGCTGTACCGGGGGCAGTATAATGGTGCCAGTAGCAGTAGAGGGTGGTGTTACAGTAACCTGGTGCTGTACCGGGGGCAGGTATAATGGTGCCAGTAGCAGTAGAGGGTGGTGTTACAGTAACCTGGTGCTGTACCGGGGGCAGTATAATGGTGCCAGTAGCAGTAGAGGGTGGTGTTACAGTAACCTGGTGCTGTACCGGGGGCAGTATAATGGTGTCAGTAGCAGTAGAGGGTGGTGTTACAGTAACCTGGTGCTGTACCGGAGGCAGATATAATGGCGCCAGTAGCAGTAGAGGGTGGTGTTACAGTAACCTGGTGCTGTACCGGGGGCAGTATAATGGTGTCAGTAGCAGTAGAGGGTGGTGTTACAGTAACCTGGTGCTGTACCGGGGCAGTATAATGACGCCAGTGGCAGTAAGAGGGTGGTGTTACAGTAACCTGGTGCTGTACCGGGGCAGTATAATGACGCCAGTGGCAGTAAGAGGGTGGTGTTACAGTAACCTGGTGCTGTACCGGGGCAGTATAATGACGCCAGTGGCAGTAGAGGGTGGTGTTACAGTAACCTGGTGCTGTATCGGGAGCAGTATAATGGTGTCAGTAGCAGTAGAGGGTGGTGTTACAGTAACCTGGTGCTGTACCGGGGGCAGGTATAATGGTGCCCGTAGCAGTAAGAGGGTGGTGTTACAGTAACCTGGTGCTGTACCGGGGGCAGTATAATGGTGCCAGTAGCAGTAGAGGGTGGTGTTACAGTAACCTGGTGCTGTACCGGGGGCAGTATAATGGTGCCAGTAGCAGTAGAGGGTGGTGTTACAGTAACCTGGTGCTGTACCGGGGGCAGTATAATGGTGCCAGTAGCAGTAGAGGGTGGTGTTACAGTATCCTGGTGCTGTACCGGGGGCAGGTATAATGGTGTCAGTAGCAGTAGAGGGTGGTGTTACAGTAACCTGGTGCTGTACCGGGGGCAGTATAATGGTGTCAGTAGCAGTAGAGGGTGGTGTTACAGTGACCTGGTGCTGTACCGGGGGCAGGTATAATGGTGTCAGTAGCAGTAGAGGGGGGTGTTACAGTAACCTGGTGCTGTACCGGGGCAGTATAATGACGCCAGTGGCAGTAAGAGGGTGGTGTTACAGTAACCTGGTGCTGTACCGGGGGCAGGTATAATGGTGTCAGTAGCAGTAGAGGGTGGTGTTACAGTAACCTGGTGCTGTACCGGGGCAGTATAATGACGCCAGTGGCAGTAAGAGGGTGGTGTTACAGTAACCTGGTGCTGTACCGGGGGCAGTATAATGGCGCCAGTAGCAGTAGAGGGTGGTGTTACAGTAACCTGGTGCTGTATCGGGAGCAGTATAATGGTGTCAGTAGCAGTAGAGGGTGGTGTTACAGTAACCTGGTGCTGTATCGGGGGCAGGTATAATGGTGTCAGTAGCAGTAGAGGGTGGTGTTACAGTAACCTGGTGCTGTACCGGGGGCAGGTATAATGGTGCCAGTATCAGTAGAGGGTGGTGTTACAGTAATCTGGTGCTGTACCGGGGGCAGGTATAATGGTGTCAGTAGCAGTAGAGGGTGGTGTTACAGTAACCTGGTGCTGTACCGGGGGCAGTATAATGGTGTCAGTAGCAGTAGAGGGTGGTGTTACAGTAACCTGGTGCTGTATCGGGGGCAGGTATAATGGTGTCAGTAGCAGTAGAGGGTGGTGTTACAGTGACCTGGTGCTGTACCGGGGGCAGGTATAATGGTGTCAGTAGCAGTAGAGGGTGGTGTTACAGTAACCTGGTGCTGTACCGGGGGCAGGTATAATGGTGTCAGTAGCAGTAGAGGGTGGTGTTACAGTAACCTGGTGCTGTATCGGGAGCAGTATAATGGTGTCAGTAGCAGTAGAGGGTGGTGTTACAGTAATCTGGTGCTGTACCGGGAGCAGGTATAATGGTGTCAGTAGCAGTAGAGGGTGGTGTTACAGTAACCTGGTGCTGTACCGGGGGCAGGTATAATGGTGTCAGTGGCAGTAGAGGGTGGTGTTACAGTAACCTGGTGCTGTACCGGGGGCAGTATAATGGTGTCAGTAGCAGTAGAGGGTGGTGTTACAGTAACCTGGTGCTGTATCGGGGGCAGTATAATGGTGTCAGTAGCAGTAGAGGGTGGTGTTACAGTAACCTGGTGCTGTACCGGGGGCAGGTATAATGGCGCCAGTAGCAGTAGAGGGTGGTGTTACAGTAACCTGGTGCTGTATCGGGGGCAGGTATAATGGTGCCAGTAGCAGTAGAGGGTGGTGTTACAGTGACCTGGTGCTGTACCGGGGGCAGTATAATGGTGTCAGTAGCAGTAGAGGGTGGTGTTACAGTAACCTGGTGCTGTACCGGGGGCAGTATAATGGTGTCAGTAGCAGTAGAGGGTGGTGTTACAGTACCTGGTGCTGTACCGGGGGCAGGTATAATGGTGTCAGTAGCAGTAGAGGGTGGTGTTACAGTACCTGGTGCTGTACCGGGGGCAGGTATAATGGTGTCAGTAGCAGTAGAGGGTGGTGTTACAGTAACCTGGTGCTGTACCGGGGGCAGTATAATGGTGTCAGTAGCAGTAGAGGGTGGTGTTACAGTAACCTGGTGCTGTACCGGGGGCAGGTATAATGGTGCCAGTAGCAGTAGAGGGTGGTGTTACAGTAACCTGGTGCTGTACCGGGGGCAGGTATAATGGCACCAGTGGCAGTAGAGGGTGGTGTTACAGTAACATGGTGCTGTACCGGGGGCAGGTATAATGGTGCCAGTAGCAGTAGAGGGTGGTGTTACAGTGACCTGGTGCTGTACCGGGGGCAGGTATAATGGTGTCAGTAGCAGTAGAGGGTGGTGTTACAGTAACCTGGTGCTGTACCGGGGGCAGTATAATGACGCCAGTAGCAGTAGAGGGTGGTGTTACAGTAACCTGGTGCTGTACCGGGGGCAGGTATAATGGTGCCAGTAGCAGTAGAGGGTGGTGTTACAGTGACCTGGTGCTGTACCGGGGGCAGGTATAATGGTGTCAGTAGCAGTAGAGGGTGGTGTTACAGTGACCTGGTGCTGTACCGGGGGCAGGTATAATGGTGCCAGTAGCAGTAGAGGGTGGTGTTACAGTAACCTGGTGCTGTACCGGGGGCAGGTATAATGGCGCCAGTGGCAGTAGAGGGGGGTGTTACAGTAACCTGGTGCTGTACCGGGGGCAGGTATAATGGTGTCAGTAGCAGTAAGAGGGTGGTGTTACAGTAACCTGGTGCTGTACCGGGGGCAGTATAATGGTGCCAGTAGCAGTAGAGGGTGGTGTTACAGTGACCTGGTGCTGTACCGGGGGCAGGTATAATGGTGTCAGTAGCAGTAGAGGGTGGTGTTACAGTGACCTGGTGCTGTACCGGGGGCAGTATAATGGTGCCAGTAGCAGTAGAGGGTGGTGTTACAGTAACCTGGTGCTGTACCGGGGGCAGGTATAATGGTGCCAGTAGCAGTAGAGGGTGGTGTTACAGTAATCTGGTGCTGTACCGGGGGCAGGTATAATGGTGCCAGTAGCAGTAGAGGGTGGTGTTACAGTAACCTGGTGCTGTACCGGGGGCAGGTATAATGGTGCCAGTAGCAGTAGAGGGTGGTGTTACAGTAACCTGGTGCTGTACCGGGGGCAGGTATAATGGTGCCAGTAGCAGTAGAGGGTGGTGTTACAGTAACCTGGTGCTGTACCGGGGGCAGGTATAATGGCGCCAGTAGCAGTAGAGGGTGGTGTTACAGTGACCTGGTGCTGTACCGGGGGCAGTATAATGGTGTCAGTAGCAGTAGAGGGTGGTGTTACAGTAACCTGGTGCTGTACCGGGGGCAGGTATAATGGTGTCAGTAGCAGTAGAGGGTGGTGTTACAGTAACCTGGTGCTGTACCGGGGGCAGGTATAATGGTGCCCGTAGCAGTAAGAGGGTGGTGTTACAGTAATCTGGTGCTGTACCGGGGGCAGGTATAATGGCGCCAGTGGCAGTAGAGGGTGGTGTTACAGTAACCTGGTGCTGTACCGGGGGCAGTATAATGGTGTCAGTAGCAGTAGAGGGTGGTGTTACAGTAACCTGGTGCTGTACCGGGGGCAGGTATAATGGTGTCAGTAGCAGTAGAGGGTGGTGTTACAGTGACCTGGTGCTGTACCGGGGGCAGGTATAATGGCGCCAGTAGCAGTAGAGGGTGGTGTTACAGTAACCTGGTGCTGTACCGGGGGCAGGTATAATGGTGTCAGTAGCAGTAGAGGGTGGTGTTACAGTGACCTGGTGCTGTACCGGGGGCAGGTATAATGGTGTCAGTAGCAGTAGAGGGTGGTGTTACAGTAACCTGGTGCTGTACCGGGGGCAGGTATAATGGTGTCAGTAGCAGTAGAGGGTGGTGTTACAGTGACCTGGTGCTGTACCGGGGGCAGGTATAATGGTGTCAGTAGCAGTAGAGGGTGGTGTTACAGTAACCTGGTGGTGTACCGGGGGCAGGTATAATGGTGCCAGTAGCAGTAGAGGGTGGTGTTACAGTAACCTGGTGCTGTACCGGGGGCAGGTATAATGGTGTCAGTAGCAGTAGAGGGTGGTGTTACAGTATCCTGGTGCTGTACCGGGGGCAGGTATAATGGTGTCAGTAGCAGTAGAGGGTGGTGTTACAGTATCCTGGTGCTGTACCGGGGGCAGGTATAATGGTGTCAGTAGCAGTAAGAGGGTGGTGTTACAGTAACCTGGTGCTGTACCGGGGGCAGGTATAATGGTGCCAGTAGCAGTAGAGGGTGGTGTTACAGTATCCTGGTGCTGTACCGGGGGCAGTATAATGGTGTCAGTAGCAGTAAGAGGGTGGTGTTACAGTAACCTGGTGCTGTACCGGGGGCAGGTATAATGGTGCCAGTAGCAGTAGAGGGTGGTGTTACAGTAACCTGGTGCTGTACCGGGGGCAGGTATAATGGTGTCAGTAGCAGTAAGAGGGTGGTGTTACAGTAACCTGGTGCTGTACCGGGGGCAGGTATAATGGTGCCAGTAGCAGTAGAGGGTGGTGTTACAGTAACCTGGTGCTGTACCGGGGGCAGGTATAATGGTGTCAGTGGCAGTAAGAGGGTGGTGTTACAGTAACCTGGTGCTGTACCGGGGGCAGTATAATGGTGTCAGTAGCAGTAGAGGGTGGTGTTACAGTAACCTGGTGCTGTACCGGGGGCAGGTATAATGGCGCCAGTGGCAGTAGAGGGTGGTGTTACAGTAACCTGGTGCTGTACCGGGGGCAGGTATAATGGCGCCAGTAGCAGTAGAGGGTGGTGTTACAGTAACCTGGTGCTGTACCGGGGGCAGTATAATGGTGTCAGTAGCAGTAGAGGGTGGTGTTACAGTAACCTGGTGCTGTACCGGGGGCAGGTATAATGGTGTCAGTAGCAGTAAGAGGGTGGTGTTACAGTAACCTGGTGCTGTACCGGGGGCAGGTATAATGGTGCCAGTAGCAGTAGAGGGTGGTGTTACAGTAACCTGGTGCTGTACCGGGGGCAGGTATAATGGTGTCAGTGGCAGTAAGAGGGTGGTGTTACAGTAACCTGGTGCTGTACCGGGGGCAGGTATAATGGTGTCAGTGGCAGTAAGAGGGTGGTGTTACAGTAACCTGGTGCTGTACCGGGGGCAGGTATAATGGTGCCAGTAGCAGTAGAGGGTGGTGTTACAGTAACCTGGTGCTGTACCGGGGGCAGGTATAATGGCGCCAGTAGCAGTAGAGGGTGGTGTTACAGTATCCTGGTGCTGTACCGGGGGCAGGTATAATGGCGCCAGTAGCAGTAGAGGGTGGTGTTACATTAACCTGGTGCTGTACCGGGGGCAGGTATAATGGTGCCAGTAGCAGTAGAGGGTGGTGTTACAGTATCCTGGTGCTGTACCGGGGGCAGGTATAATGGTGTCAGTAGCAGTAGAGGGTGGTGTTACAGTAACCTGGTGCTGTACCGGGGGCAGTATAATGGTGTCAGTAGCAGTAGAGGGTGGTGTTACAGTAACCTGGTGCTGTACCGGGGGCAGGTATAATGGCGCCAGTGGCAGTAGAGGGTGGTGTTACAGTAACCTGGTGCTGTACCGGGGGCAGGTATAATGGCGCCAGTAGCAGTAGAGGGTGGTGTTACAGTAACCTGGTGCTGTACCGGGGGCAGTATAATGGTGTCAGTAGCAGTAGAGGGTGGTGTTACAGTAACCTGGTGCTGTACCGGGGGCAGTATAATGGTGTCAGTAGCAGTAGAGGGTGGTGTTACAGTAACCTGGTGCTGTACCGGGGGCAGGTATAATGGCGCCAGTGGCAGTAGAGGGTGGTGTTACAGTAACCTGGTGCTGTACCGGGGGCAGGTATAATGGCGCCAGTAGCAGTAGAGGGTGGTGTTACAGTAACCTGGTGCTGTACCGGGGGCAGTATAATGGTGTCAGTAGCAGTAGAGGGTGGTGTTACAGTACCGGGGGCAAGTATAATGGCGCCAGTGGAAGTAGAGGGTGGTGTTACAGTAACCTGGTGCTGTACCGGGGTCAGTATAATGGTGTCAGTAGCAGTAGAGGGTGGTGTTAAAATAAGAATTTACTCACCGGTAATTCTATTTCTCGTAGTCCGTAGTGGATGCTGGGGACTCCGTAAGGACCATGGGGAATAGACGGGCTCCGCAGGAGACTGGGCACTCTAAAGAAAGATTCAGTACTATCTGGTGTGCACTGGCTCCTCCCTCTATGCCCCTCCTCCAGAACTCAGTTAAGGAAACTGTGCCCGGAAGAGCTGACATTACAAGGAAAGGATTTTGGAATCCAGGGTAAGACTCATACCAGCCACACCAATCACACCGTATAACTTGTGATAAACTTACCCAGTTAACAGTATGAACAACAACTGAGCATCACTCAACCGATGCCACATAAACATAACCCTTTGTTAAGCAATAACTATATACACGTATTGCAGAAAGTCCGCACTTGGGACGGGCGCCCAGCATCCACTACAGACTACGAGAAATAGAATTACCGGTGAGTAAATTCTTATTTTCTCTAACGTCCTAGTGGATGCTGGGGACTCCGCAAGGACCATGGGGATTATACCAAAGCTCCCAAACGGGCGGGAGAGTGCGGATGACTCTGCAGCCCCGAATGGGCAAACCCAAGGTCCTCCTCAGCCAGGGTATCAAACTTCTAGAATTCTGCAAATGTGTTTGAACCCAACCAAGTAGCAGCTCGGCAAAGCTGTAATGCCGAGACCCCTCGGGCAGCCGGCCAAGAAGAGCCCTCCTTTCTTGTGGAATGGGCTTTCACCGATTTTGGATGCGGCAATCCAGCCGCAGACTGAGCCTGCTGAATCGTGTTACCGATCCAGCGAGCAATGGTTTGCTTTGAAGCAGGAGCACCCAGCTTGTTGGATGCATACAGGATAAACAGCGAGTCAGTTTTCCTGACTCCAGCCGTCCTGGCAACATAGATCTTCAAAGCCCTGACTACCTCAAGCAACTTGGAATCCTCCAAGTCACGAGTAGCCGCAGGCACCACAATAGGTTGGTTCAAATGAAAAGATGACATCACCTTTGGCAGAAATTGCGGACGAGTCCGCAATTCTGCCCTGTCCATATGGAAAACCAGATAGGGGCTTTTACATGACAAAGCCGCCAATTCTGACACACGCCTAGCCGAAGCTAAGGCCAATAGCATGACCACCTTCCACGTGAGATATTTTAATTCCACGGTTTTAAGTGGCTCAAACCAGTGCGGTTTCAGGAAAACCAACACCACGTTAAGATCCCAAAGTGCCACTGGAGGCACCAACGGGGCTGAATATGCAGCACTCCCTTTACTAAAGTCTGAACTTCAGGAAGAGAAGCCAGTTCTTTTTGAAAGAAAATGGATAGGGCCGAAATCTGGACCTTTATGGACCCCAATTCTAGGCCCATAGTCACTCCCGACTGTAGGAAGTGAAGGAAACGGCACAGCTGGAATTCCTCTGCAGGGGCCTTCCTGGCCTCACACCAAGCAACATATTTGCGCCGTATACGGTGATAAAGCTTTGCTGTCACGTCCTTCCTAGCCTTTATCAGCGTAGGAATAACTTCATCCGGAATGCCTTTTTCCGCTAGGATCCGGCGTTCAACCGGCGTTCAACGCAGCCGCGGTTAGTCTTGTAACAGACAGGGCCCCTGTTGCAACAGATCCTGTCTGAGAGGCAGAGGCCATGGGTCCTCTGTGAGCATTTTTTGCAGTTCCGGATACCAAGTCCTTCTCGGCCAATCCGGAACAAGTATTGTTCTCACTCCTCTTTTCCTTTCAATTCTCAGCACCCTTGGTATGAGAGGAAGAGGAGGAAACACATAGACCGACTGGAACACCCACGGTGTTACTAGTGCGTCCACAGCTATCGCCTGAGGGTCCTTTGACCCGGCGCAATACCTTTTAGCTTTTTGTTGAGGCGGGACACCATCATGTCCACCTGTGGCAGTTCCCATCGATTTGCAAACTGCGTGAAGACTTCCTGATGAAGTCCCCACTCTCCCGGGTGGAGTTCGTGCCTGCTGAGGAAGTCTGCTTCCCAGGTGTCCACTCCCGGAATGAACACTGCTGACAGTGCGCTTACGGGATTCTCCGCCCAGTGAAGAATTCTGGTGGCTTCTACCATTGCCACCCTTCTCCTTGTGCCGCCTTGGCTGTTTACATGAGCCACTGCGGTCTGACTGTATCAGAACCGGTTGGTCGCGAAGCAGGGTCTCCGCTTGACTTAGGGCGTTGTATATGGCCCTTAGTTCCAGGATATCCTTGGAAATTTCTTCCCTGTGTGACTGCCCCCCACCCTCGGAGGCTTGCATCCGTGGTCATCAGGACCCAGTCCTGAATGCCGAATCTGCGACCTTCGAGAAGGTGAGCACTCTGCAGCCACCACAGGAGAGACACCCTGGCCCTGGGGGATAGGGTGATTAGCCGATGCATCCGAAGATGTGATCCGGACCACTTTTCCAGTAAGTCCCATTGGAAGGTCCTCGTATGGAACCTGCCGAAGGGAATGGCCTCGTATGATGCCACCATCCTTCCCAGGACTCGAGTGCAGTGATGCACTGACACCTGTTTTGGTTTTAATAGATTCCTGACCAGTGTCACTAGCTCCTGAGCTCTCTCTATCAGGAGATAAACCCTTTTCTGGTCTGTGTCTAGGATCATGCCTAGAAGAGGCAGATGAGCTGTAGGAACCAACTGCGACTTCGGAATATATAGAATCCAGCCGTGTTGCCGTTACACTTCCAGAGAAAGTGATACGCTATTCAGCAACTGCTCTCTTGATCTCGCTTTTATGAGGAGATCGTCCAAGCACGTGATAATAGCGACACCATGCTTCCGCAGGAGCACCATCATTTCCGCCATTACCTTGGTGAATATTCTCAAAGCCGTGGAGAGACTCAACGGCAACGTCTGAAATTGGTAATGACCATCCCGTACCACAATTCTGAGGTACGCCTGATGAGGTGGATAAATGGGGACATGAAGGTATGCATCCTTTATGTCCCAAGTCACCATAAAATCTCCCCCTTTCAGGCTTGCAATAACCGCTCATAGCGATTCCATTTTGAAACTTGAACCCTTTCAGGTATATGTTCAGGGATTTTAAATTCAATATGGGTTCGACCGAACCGTCTGGTTTCGGGACTACAACATGCTCGAATAATTACCCCCTCCTTGTTGAAGGAGGGGAACCTTGACCACCATCTGTTGAAGATACAATCTATGAATTGCAGTTAACACTGTTTCCCTCTCGTGGGGGGAAGCCGGCAGGGCCGTCGGTGAGGGGGCATCTTCTCAAAGCCCAGCTTGTATCCCTGAGACACAATATCTATTGCCCAGGGATCTAACAGGGAGTGAACCCACTTGTGGCTGAACTGACGAAGGCATGCCCCCACCGGGCCTAGCTCCGCCTGTGGAGCCCCAGCGACATGCGGTGGATTTTTGTAGAGGCCGGGGAGGCCTTCTGTTCCTGGGAACTAGCTGTGTTGTGCAGCTTCTTTCCTCTGCCCCCGCCTCTGGCAAGAAAGGACGCACCTCGGACTTTCTTGTTTCTTTATTCGAAAGGCTGCATTTGATAATGTCGTGCTTTCCTAGGCTGTGCAGGAATATAAGGCAAAATATCAGAAATACCAGCTATAGCTGTGTAGACCAGGTCCGAGAACTCATCTCCACACCATCCTCAGCCTTCCACATGCCTCTTGAGTCGGCATCATCTGTCCATTGCATATTCTACAGGACACGTCTAGCAGAAATCGACATAGCTTTGACTCTAGGACCCAGTATACTCATGTCTCTTTGGGCATGTTTTAATATCTATCTATCTATCTATCTATCTATCTATCTATCTATCTATCTATCTATCTATCTATCTATCTATCTATCTATCACTTAAGACTGCATCTTTAATATACATATATATATTTCTATATATACCTATATATATATATATCTATAAGCATACTAGGGTCTCAATCTCTGCTGATAAGGTACCTGTCCACGCTGCCACAGCGCTATAAACCCATGGCGACACAATCGCCGGTCTGAGTAGTATACTAGAATGTGCACTCTATCTGCAGGATCCCTGAGAATAGCTAGTGCTACCTTCTGTGCAAACAGGACACCCTAGGGGAAGATTCCCAACACATCCTGGCCCTAGTGGGGAAAGGATACTGCCTGAGAATTTCTTGTGGGAAGCTGCAGTTTCTTGTCTGGAGATTCCCGCTCTTTTTCCTCATGAGAGGAGGGAAATTTACCTCAGCTTTCTTCCCCTTAAACATGTGTACCCTTGTGTCAGGGACAGATGAGTCATCAGTGATATGCAAATCATCTTTTATTACAATAATCATATATTGAAAACCTTACTGCCATCTTGGCTGTAACTTTGCATTATCGTAGTCGACACTGGAGTAAAGTCTGTGTCGACATCAGTGTTTATTATCTTGGATAGTGAGCATTGTGAGACTCTGAAGGTCTCTGTGCCATAGGGACAGACATGGGTAGATTTCCTGTCTGTTCCCTAATCTTTTGTGCAATAAATTTACCTTAGCACTTACACATATCCAAACAGGTGTCGGCGTTGTCGATGGAGACACCCTCTCACACACATATTTGCTCTATCTCCTCCATAGGGGAGCCTTTTACCTCAGACATGTCGACACACACGTACAGACACACCACACACACAGGGGATGCTCTATTTGAAGACAGTTCCCCCACAAGGCCCTTTGGAGAGACAGAGAGTATGCAGCACACACCCCAGCGCTATATGACCCAGGAATCACACAGTAACTTAGTGTTAACCCAGTAGCAGCTGTATATATTGTTTTTACGCCAAATTTATGTGCCCCCCCTCTCTTTTTCACCCTCTCTATCGTGCAGGGGAGAGCCTGGGAGCTTCTCTCAGCGGATCTGTGGAGAGAAAATGGCGCTGGTGAGTGCTGAGGAAGAAAGCCGCGCCCCCTCAGCCGCGGGCTTCTGTCCCGCGATTTTGTGTAAAATTTATGGCGGGGGCTCATGCATATAACAGTGTCCCACTGTATATATGCTGCTTTTGCCAGGAGGTGTCCTAATTGCTGCCCAGGGCGCCCCCCCCTGCGCCCTGCACCCTACAGTGACCGGAGTGTGTGGGTTAGTGTGGGCGCAATGGCGCACAGCTGCAGTGCTGTGCGCTACCTCATGTGAAGACAGGAGTCTTCTGCCGCCGATTTCGATGTCTTCATGCTTCTGCCGGTCTTCCGTACTTCTGGCTCTGCGAGGGGGACGGCGGCACGGCTCCGGGAACGGACGATCAAGGTTAGGTTCCTGTGTTCGATCCCTCTGGAGCTAATGGTGTCCAGTAGCCTAAGAAGCGCTACCTAGCCGCAGTTAGTAGGTTTGCTTCTCTCCCCTCAGTCCCACGTAGCAGAGAGTCTGTTGCCAGCAGAAGCTCTCTGAAAATAAAAAAACCTAACTAAAATACTTTCTTTTCTAGCAAGCTCAGGAGAGCCCACTAGGAGCACCCAGCTCTGGCCGGGCACAGATTCTAACTGAGGTCTGGAGGAGGGGCACAGAGGGAGGAGCCAGTGCACACCAGATAGTACTGAATCTTTCTTTAGAGTGCCCAGTCTCCTGCGGAGCCCGTCTATTCCCCATGGTCCTTACGGAGTCCCCAGCATCCACTAGGACGTTAGAGAAAGTAACCTGGAGCTGTACCGGGGGCAGGTATAATGGCGCCAGTGGCAGTAGAGGGTGGTGTTACAGTACCGGGGGCAAGTATAATGGTGTCAGTAGCAGTAGAGGGTGGTGTTACAGTAACCTGGTGCTGTACCGGGGGCAGGTATAATGGCGCCAGTAGCAGTAGAGGGTGGTGTTACAGTAACCTGGTGCTGTACCGGGGGCAGGTATAATGGTGTCAGTAGCAGTAGAGGGTGGTGTTACAGTACCGGGGGCAGGTATAATGGCGCCGGTAGCAGTAGAGGGTGGTGTTACAGTACCGGGGGCAGTATAATGGCGCCAGTAGCAGTAGAGGGTGGTGTTACAGTACCGGGGGCAGGTATAATGGCGCCAGTAGCAGTAGAGGGTGGTGTTACAGTACCGTGGGCAGGTATAATGGCGCCAGTAGCAGTAGAGGGTGGTGTTACAGTACCGTGGGCAGGTATAATGGCGCCAGTAGCAGTAGAGGGTGGTGTTACAGTACCGGGGGCAGTAGAGGGTGGTGTTACAGTACCGGGGGCAGGTATAATGGCGCCGGTAGCAGTAGAGGGTGGTGTTACAGTACCGGGGGCAGGTATAATGGCGCCGGTAGCAGTAGAGGGTGGTGTTACAGTACCGGGGGCAGGTATAATGGTGCCAGTAGCAGTAGAGGGTGGTGTTACAGTACCGGGGGCAGTAGAGGGTGGTGTTACAGTACCGGGGGCAGGTATAATGGCGCCGGTAGCAGTAGAGGGTGGTGTTACAGTACCGGGGGCAGGTATAATGGCGCCGGTAGCAGTAGAGGGTGGTGTTACAGTACCGGGGGCAGGTATAATGGCGCCAGTAGCAGTAGAGGGTGGTGTTACAGTACCGGGGGCAGGTATAATGGTGCCAGTAGCAGTAGAGGGTGCTGTTACAGTACCGGGGGCAGGTATAATGGCGCCAGTAGCAGTAGAGGGTGGTGTTACAGTACCGGGGGCAGTATAATGGTGCCAGTAGCAGTAGAGGGTGGTGTTACAGTACCGGGGGCAGGTATAATGGCGCCGGTAGCAGTAGAGGGTGGTGTTACAGTACCGGGGGCAGTAGAGGGTGGTGTTACAATACCGGGGGCAGGTATAATGGCGCCAGTAGCAGTAGAGGGTGGTGTTACAGTACCGGGGGCAGGTATAATGGCGCCAGTAGCAGTAGAGGGTGGTGTTACAGTACCGGGGGCAGGTATAATGGCGCCAGTAGCAGTAGAGGGTGGTGTTACAGTACCGGGGGCAGGTATAATGGCGCCAGTAGCAGTAGAGGGTGGTGTTACAGTACCGGGGGCAGGTATAATGGCGCCGGTAGCAGTAGAGGGTGGTGTTACAGTACCGGGGGCAGGTATAATGGCGCCGGTAGCAGTAGAGGGTGGTGTTACAGTACCGGGGGCAGGTATAATGGTGCCAGTAGCAGTAGAGGGTGGTGTTACAGTACCGGGGGCAGGTATAATGGTGCCAGTAGCAGTAGAGGGTGCTGTTACAGTACCGGGGGCAGGTATAATGGCGCCAGTAGCAGTAGAGGGTGGTGTTACAGTACCGGGGGCAGTATAATGGTGCCAGTAGCAGTAGAGGGTGGTGTTACAGTACCGGGGGCAGGTATAATGGCGCCGGTAGCAGTAGAGGGTGGTGTTACAGTACCGGGGGCAGTAGAGGGTGGTGTTACAATACCGGGGGCAGGTATAATGGCGCCAGTAGCAGTAGAGGGTGGTGTTACAGTACCGGGGGCAGGTATAATGGCGCCAGTAGCAGTAGAGGGTGGTGTTACAGTACCGGGGGCAGGTATAATGGCGCCAGTAGCAGTAGAGGGTGGTGTTACAGTACCGGGGGCAGGTATAATGGCGCCGGTAGCAGTAGAGGGTGGTGTTACAGTACCGGGGGCAGGTATAATGGTGCCGGTAGCAGTAGAGGGTGGTGTTACAGTACAGGGGGCAGTAGAGGGTGGTGTTACAGTACCGTGGGCAGGTATAATGGCGCCAGTAGCAGTAGAGGGTGGTGTTACAGTACCGGGGGCAGTAGAGGGTGGTGTTACAGTACCGGGGGCAGTAGAGGGTGGTGTTACAGTACCGGGGGCAGGTATAATGGCGCCAGTAGCAGTAGAGGGTGGTGTTACAGTACCGGGGGCAGTAGAGGGTGGTGTTACAGTACAGGGGGCAGTAGAGGGTGGTGTTACAGTACCGGGGGCAGTAGAGGGTGGTGTTACAGTACCGGGGGCAGTAGAGGGTGGTGTTACAGTACAGGGGGCAGTAGAGGGTGGTGTTACAGTACCGGGGGCAGTAGAGGGTGGTGTTACAGTACAGGGGGCAGTAGAGGGTGGTGTTACAGTACCGGGGGCAGTAGAGGGTGGTGTTACAGTACCGGGGGCAGTAGAGGGTGGTGTTACAGTACCGGGGGCAGTAGAGGGTGGTGTTACAGTACCGGGGGCAGTAGAGGGTGGTGTTACAGTACCGGGGGCAGTAGAGGGTGGTGTTACAGTACCGGGGGCAGTAGAGGGTGGTGTTACAGTACCGGGGGCAGTAGAGGGTGGTGTTACAGTACCGGGGGCAGTAGAGGGTGGTGTTACAGTACCGGGGGCAGTAGAGGGTGGTGTTACAGTACCGGGGGCAGTAGAGGGTGGTGTTACAGTACCTTGGGCAGGTAATACATACTTGATGTTATGTTCCCAGATCTTCACGGTCCAGTCTGAGCTGCAGGAGATGAAGACTTTGGGATGGAACGGATTCCAGCGCACGGCATCCACGGCCATACTGTGTGCATCAAACGTGTCCAGGAACTGGCTGGAGTACGCCTTGGAGCACTGCGGATATGAGCAGGGCACAATAAGGTGACGAGGGAATCAGTGTTACTGTACATGCACAGGGCAGCAGGTGTCACAGTGGTCAGCATTGTATGCACAGGGTGGCACAGAGAGTATTGGTGTACAGTATATGTGATACGGCACAGTAGTTAGCAGATACATAGTAATTAGTGTAGTGCATATGAGGGGGCACAGTGGTCAGCATTGTATGCACAGGGTGGCACAGAGAGTATTGGTGTACAGTATATGTGATACGGCACAGTAGTTAGCATATACATAGTAATTAGTGTAGTGCATATGAGGGGGCACAGTGGTCAGCATTGTATGCACAGGGTGGCACAGAGAGTATTGGTGTACAGTATATGGAATAAGGCACAGTAGTTAGCATATACATAGTAATTAGTGTAGTGCATATGAGGGGGCACAGTGGTCAGCATTGTATGCACAGGGTGGCACAGAGAGTATTGGTGTACAGTATATGTGATACGGCACAGTAGTTAGCAGATACACAGGATGCACAGTAATTAGTGTAGAGCATATGAGGTGGTATAGGAGCTAGACATGTATATAGAGGATGGCACAGTGGTTAGCATTGTATGTAATATGGTACAGGGGCTGGCATTGCACACACAGGGTGTCAGAGGGTTAGTAACATACAGTGCCTTGCTAAAGTATTCACCCCCCTCTGCATTTTTCATGTTTTGTTGCCTCACAACCTGGAAATAAAATGGATTGTTTGACGGTTTGCATCATGTCATTCACAGAACACGGCTACAACTATGAAGATGTTTTTCTTTTTCATTGTGCAGCAAACAACAAATAGGACAAAATAACAGAAAACGTCAGTGTGCAGAACTATTCACACCCCCCTGGAGTCAGTACTTTGTAGCGCCAGCTTTCCCGGCAATTACAGCTGCCAGTCGCTTTAGATAAGTCTCCATGAGATTGCCACATATTGCCACTGGGATTTTTGCCCATTCCTCAAGGCAAAACTGCTCCAGCTCCTTCATGTTGGATGGTTTCCGCAATCTTCAAGTCTTACCACAGATTCTCAGTTGGATTGAGATCTGGGCTTTGACTAGGCCATTCCAACACATTTAAATGTTTCCCCTTAAACCACTCGAGTGTTGCTTTAGCAGTATGCTTCAGATCATTGTCCTGCTGGTAGGTGAACCTCCGTCCCAGTCTCAAATCACAAGCAGACTGAAAAAGGATTTGCTCAAGAATATCCCTGTATTTAGCACCATCTTTACCTGGACTAGAAGCAGTTTCCCAGGCCCTGCTGCTGAAAAACATCCCCACAGCATGATGCTGCCACCACCATGTTTCACTGTGGGAATAGTGTTCTTGGGGTGATGGGATGTGTTGGGTTTGCGCCAGACATAGCGTTTTCCTTGGTGGCCGAAATGTTCAATTTTAGTCTCATCTGACCAGAGCAGTCTCATCTGACCAGAGCACCTTCCTCCATACATTTGGGGAGTCGTTCACATGCCTTTTGGCAAACTCAAAACGTGCCTTCTTATTTTTAACACTAAGTAATGGCTTTTTTCTGGCCACTCTTCCATAAAGCCCAGCTCTATGGAGTGTACGGCTTATTGTGGTCACATGCGCTGATACACCAGTCTCTGCTGTGGAACTCTGCAGCTCCTTCAGGGTTACCTTTGGTCTCTGTGCTGCCTCTCTGATTAAAGCCCTCCTTGCCCGGTCTGTGAGGTTTGGTGGCCGGCCCTCTCTTGGCAGGTTTGTTGTGGTACCATGTTCTTTCCATTTGAAGATGATGGATTTGATGGTGCTCCGACAGATCATCTAAGATTTAGATATTTTTTTTAGAACCCAACCCTGACTTGTGTTTCTCAACAACTTTGTCCCTGACTTGTTTGGAGAGCTCCTTGGTCTTCATGGTGTGATGTCTCTTGCTTAGTGGTGTTGCAGCCTCTGCGGCCTTTCAGAGAGGTGGACTTAATTTCACTAATTATGTGACTTCTGAAGGTAATTGGTTGCACCAGAACTTTTGAGGGGCTTCATAGCAAAGGGGTGAATGCATATAGTCAAATTTTTATTTATAAAAATTCTTATTTTTATATAAATTTTCTCATTTCACTTCACCAACTATTTTGTACATATCCATAACATAAAATTCAGATATTTTTTTTTTTTTAATTCCAGGTTGTAAAGTGACAAAATAGGTAAAAAGCCAAGGGGGTGAATACTTTGGGAAGGCACTGTATAAATAAAGTATACAGTGATATATATATAGGATGGCACAGTGGCTACATAGGACTAGAGATGTGCACCGGAAATTTTTCGGGTTTTGTGTTTTGGTTTTGGGTTCGGTTCCGCGGCCGTGTTTTGGGTTCGAACGCGTTTTGGCAAAACCTCACCGAATTTTTTTTGTCGGATTCGGGTGTGTTTTGGATTCGGGTGTTTTTTTCAAAAAACCCTAAAAAACAGCTTAAATCATAGAATTTGGGGGTCATTTTGATCCCAAAGTATTATTAACCTCAATAACCATAATTTCCACTCATTTTCAGTCTATTCTGAACACCTCACAATATTATTTTTAGTCCTAAAATTTGCACCGAGGTCGCTGGATGACTAAGCTCAGCGACCCAAGTGGCCGACACAAACACCTGGCCCATCTAGGAGTGGCACTGCAGTGTCACGCAGAATGGCCCTTCCAAAAAACACTCCCCAAACAGCACATGACGCAAAGAAAAAAAGAGGCGCAATGAGGTAGCTGTGTGACTAAGCTCAGCGACCCAAGTGGCCGACACAAACACCTGGCCCATCTAGGAGTGGCACTGCAGTGTCAGGCAGGATGGCCCTTCCAAAAAATACTCCCCAAACAGCACATGACGCAAAGAAGAAAAAAAAGAGGCGCAATGAGGTAGCTGTGTGAGTAAGCTAAGCGACCCTAGTGGCCGACACAAACACTTGGCCCATCTAGGAGTGGCACTGCAGTGTCACGCAGAATGGCCCTTCCAAAAAACACTCCTCAAACAGCACATGACGCAAAGAAAAATGAAAGAAAAAAGAGGTGCAAGATGGAATTGTCCTTGGGCCCTCCCACCCACCCTTATGTTGTATAAACAGGACATGCACACTTTAACCAACCCATCATTTCAGTGACAGGGTCTGCCACACGACTGTGACTGAAATGACGGGTTGGTTTGGACCCCCACCAAAAAAGAAGCAATTAATCTCTCCTTGCACAAACTGGCTCTACAGAGGCAAGATGTCCACCTCATCATCATCCTCCGATTCATCACCGTGTACATCCCCCTCCTCACAGATTATCAATTCGTCCCCACTGGAATCCACCATCACAGCTCCCTGTGTACTTTGTGGAGGCAATTGCTGCTGGTCAATGTCTCCACGGAGGAATTGATTATAATTCATTTTAATGAACATCATCTTCTCCACATTTTCTGGAAGTAACCTCGTACGCCGATTGCTGACAAGGTGAGCGGCGGCACTAAACACTCTTTCGGAGTACACACTTGTGGGAGGGCAACTTAGGTAGAATAAAGCCAGTTTGTGCAAGGGCCTCCAAATTGCCTCTTTTTCCTGCCAGTATACGTACGGACTGTCTGACGTGCCTACTTGGATGCGGTCACTCATATAATCCTCCACCATTCTTTCAATGGGGAGAGAATCATATGCAGTGACAGTAGACGACATGTCCGTAATCGTTGGCAGGTCCTTCAGTCCGGACCAGATGTCAGCATCAGCAGTCGCTCCAGACTGCCCTGCATCACCGCCAGCGGGTGGGCTCGGAATTCTGAGCCTTTTCCTCGCACCCCCAGTTGCGGGAGAATGTGAAGGAGGAGATGTTGACAGGTCGCGTTCCGCTTGACTTGACAATTTTCTCACCAGCAGTTCTTTGAACCCCTGCAGACTTGTGTCTGCCGGAAAGAGAGATACAACGTAGGTTTTAAATCTAGGATCGAGCACGGTGGCCAAAATGTAGTGCTCTGATTTCAACAGATTGACCACCCGTGAATCCTTGTTAAGCGAATTAAGGGCTCCATCCACAAGTCCCACATGCCTAGCGGAATCGCTCTGTGTTAGCTCCTCCTTCAATGCCTCCAGCTTCTTCTGCAAAAGCCTGATGAGGGGAATGACCTGACTCAGGCTGGCAGTGTCTGAACTGACTTCACGTGTGGCAAGTTCAAAAGGTTGCAGAACCTTGCACAACGTTGAAATCATTTTCCACTGCGCTTGAGACAGGTGCATTCCACCTCCTATATCGTGCTCAGTTGTATAGGCTTGAATGGCCTTTTGCTGCTCCTCCAACCTCTGAAGCATATAGAGGGTTGAATTCCACCTCGTTACCACTTCTTGCTTCAGATGATGGCAGGGCAGGTTCAGGCGTTTTTGGTGTTGCTCCAGTCTTCTGTACGTGGTGCCTGTACGCCGAAAGTGTCCCGCAATTCTTCTGGCCACCGACAGCATCTCTTGCACGCCCCTCTCGTTTTTTAAATAATTCTGCACCACCAAATTCAAGGTATGTGCAAAACATGGGACGTGATGGAATTTGCCCATATTTAATGCACACACAATATTGCTGGCGTTGTCCGATGCCACAAATCCACAGGAGAGTCCAATTGGGGTAAGCCATTCTGCGATGATCTTCCTCAGTTGCCGTAAGAGGTTTTTAGCTGTGTGCGTATTCTGGAAAGCGGTGATACAAAGCGTAGCCTGCCTAGGAAAGAGTTGGCGTTTGCGAGATGCTGCTACTGGTGCCGCCGCTGCTGTTCTTGCGGTGGGAGTCCATACATCTACCCAGTGGGCTGTCACAGTCATATAGTCCTGAGTCTGCCCTGCTCCACTTGTCCACATGTCCGTGGTTAAGTGGACATTGGGTACAACTGCATTTTTTAGGACACTGGTGAGTCTTTTTCTGAGGTCTGTGTACATTTTCGGTATCGCCTGCCTAGAGAAATGGAACCTAGATGGTATTTGGTACCGGGGACACAGTACCTCAAACAAGTCTATAGTTGGCTCTGCAGTAATGATGGGTACCGGAACCACGGCTCTCACCGCCCAGGATGCCAAGGCCTCAGTTATCCGCTTTGCAGCAGGATGACTGCTGTGATATTTCATCTTCCTCGCAAAGGACTGTTGGACAGTCAATTGCTTGGTGGAAGTAGTAAAAGTGGTCTTACGACTTCCCCTCTGGGATGACCATCGACTCCCAGCAGCAACAACAGCAGCGCCAGCAGCAGTAGGTGTTACACGCAAGGATGCATCGGAGGAATCCCAGGCAGGAGAGGACTCGTCAGAATTGCCAGTGACATGGCCTGCAGGACTATTGGCATTCCTGGGGAAGGAGGAAATTGACACTGAGGGAGTTGGTGGGGTGGTTTGCGTGAGCTTGGTTACAAGAGGAAGGGATTTACTGGTCAGTGGACTGCTTCCGCTGTCGCCCAAAGTTTTTGAACTTGTCACTGACTTATGATGAATGCGCTGCAGGTGACGTATAAGGGAGGATGTTCCGAGGTGGTTAACGTCCTTACCCCTACTTATTACAGCTTGACAAAGGCAACACACGGCTTGACAAATGTTGTCCGCATTTCTGTTGAAATACTTCCACACCGAAGAGCTGATTTTTTTGGTATTTTCACCTGGCATGTCAATGGCCATATTCCTCCCACGGACAACAGGTGTCTCCCCGGGTGCCTGACTTAAACAAACCACCTCACCATCAGAATCCTCCTGGTCAATTTCCTCCCCAGCGCCAGCAACACCCATATCCTCCTCATCCTGGTGTACTTCAACACTGACATCTTCAATCTGACTATCAGGAACTGGACTGCGGGTGCTCCTTCCAGCACTTGCAGGGGGCGTGCAAATGGTGGAAGGCGCATGCTCTTCACGTCCAGTGTTGGGAAGGTCAGGCATCGCAACCGACACAATTGGACTCTCCTTGTGGATTTGTGATTTCGAAGAATGCACAGTTCTTTGCTGTGCTTTTGCCAGCTTAAGTCTTTTCATTTTTCTAGCGAGAGGCTGAGTGCTTCCATCCTCATGTGAAGCTGAACCACTAGCCATGAACATAGGCCAGGGCCTCAGCCGTTCCTTGCCACTCCGTGTGGTAAATGGCATATTGGCAAGTTTACGCTTCTCCTCCGACGATTTTATTTTAGATTTTTGAGTCCTTTTTTTACTGATATTTGGTGTTTTGGATTTCACATGCTCTGTACTATGACATTGGGCATCGGCCTTGGCAGACGACGTTGATGGCATTTCATCGTCTCGGCCATGACTAGTGGCAGCAGCTTCAGCACGAGGTGGAAGTGGATCTTGATCTTTCCCTATTTTTGGAACCTCAACATTTTTGTTCTCCATATTTTAATAGGCACAACTAAAAGGCACCTCAGGTAAACAATGGAGATGGATGGATACTAGTATACTTATGGATGACGAGCGACTGCCGACACAGAGGTAGCTACAGCCGTGGACTACCGTACTGTGTCTGCTAGTATAGACTGGATGATAATGATATAAAAAATATATATATATCACTACTGCAGGACAGGTATATATTGTATAATGACGGACCTGCTGGACACTGTCAGCACTGCAGACTCCTAAACTACTAGTATGAAGAAGATAGAGAAAAAAAAAAAACCACCACAGGTAGGTATACAATTATGGACGAGCGACTGCCGACACAGAGGTAGCTACAGCCGTGGACTACCGTACTGCGTCTGCTAGTATAGACTGGATGATAATGATATAAAAAATATATATATATCACTACTGCAGGACAGGTATATATATTGTATAATGACGGACCTGCTGGACACTGTCAGCACTGCAGACTCCTAAACTACTAGTATGAAGAAGATAGAAAAAAAAAACCCACCACAGGTAGGTATACAATTATGGACGAGCGACTGCCGACACAGAGGTAGCTACAGCCGTGGACTACCATACTGCGTCTGCTAGTATAGACTGGATGATAATGATATAAAAAATATATATATATCACTACTGCAGGACAGGTATATATATTGTATAATGACGGACCTGCTGGACACTGTCAGCACTGCAGACTCCTAAACTACTAGTATGAAGAAGATAGAAAAAAAAAAACCCACCACAGGTAGGTATACAATTATGGACGAGCGACTGCTGACACAGAGGTAGCTACAGCCGTGGACTACCATACTGCGTCTGCTAGTATAGACTGGATGATAATGATATAAAAAATATATATATATCACTACTGCAGGACAGGTATATATTGTATAATGACGGACCTGCTGGACACTGTCAGCACTGCAGACTCCTAAACTACTAGTATGAAGAAGATAGAAAAAAAAACCCCACCACAGGTAGGTATACAATTATGGACGAGCGACTGCCGACACAGAGGTAGCTACAGCCGTGGACTACCGTACTGCGTCTGCTAGTATAGACTGGATGATAATGATGTAAAAAATATATATATATCACTACTGCAGGACAGGTATATATTGTATAATGACGGACCTGCTGGACACTGTCAGCACTGCAGACTCCTAAACTACTAGTATGAAGAAGATAGAAAAAAAAAAAAACACCACAGGTAGGTATACAATTATGGACGAGCGACTGCCGACACAGAGGTAGCTACAGCCGTGGACTACCGTACTGCGTCTGCTAGTATAGACTGGATGATAATGATATAAAAAATATATATATATCACTACTGCAGGACAGGTATATATTGTATAATGATGGACCTGCTGGACACTGTCAGCACTGCAGACTCCTAAATTACTAGTATGAAGAAGATAGAAAAAAAAAAACCCACCACAGGTAGGTATACAATTATGGACGAGCGACTGCCGACACAGAGGTAGCTACAGCCGTGGACTACCGTACTGCGTCTGCTAGTATAGACTGAATGATAATGATATAAAAAATATATATATATCACTACTGCAGGACAGGTATATATTGTATAATGACGGACCTGCTGGACACTGTCAGCACTGCAGACTCCTAAACTACTAGTATGAAGAAGATAGAAATATAATGAATGACGGACCTGCTGGACACTGTCAGCAGAATGCGTTTATAGAATAAAAAAAAAAAACACCACACGAGTGTTTAACTTTTTCAGGCAGACAATATACTGGTGGTCACTGCTGGTCAGTCACACTGGCACTCTGGCAGCAAAAGTGTGCACTGTTAAATATGTACTCCTGCTATAACTGCTCCCCAGTCTCCCCCACAATTAAGCTGTGTGAGCAGTGAGCACTCAGCACAGTCAGATATACATAGATGATATTATCATGCAGCACACTGAGGCTGAGCACAGATATGGTATGTGACTGTGTATCGTTTTTTTTCAGGCAGAGAACGGATTATATTAAATAATAAATAAAACTGGTGGTCACCACTAGTATAACTATCAGCAAAACTCTGCACTCTCTGAGTACTCCTAATGCTCCAGTAAATCAAGTGTCTCACTCTCTATCTAAACGGAGAGGACGCCAGCCACGTCCTCTCCCTATCAATCTCAATGCACGTGTGAAAATGGCGGCGACGCGCGGCTCCTTATATAGAATCCGAGTCTCGCGATAGAATACGAGCCTCGCGAGAATCCAACAGCGGGATGATGACGTTCGGGCGCGCTCGGGTTAGCCGAGCAAGGCGGGAAGATCCGAGTCTGCCTCGGACCCGTGTAAAAAGCGTGAAGTTCGGGGGGGTTCGGATTCCGAGGAACCGAACCCGCTCATCTCTACATAGGACACGTGCCCCAGCAAGGATACTGACAATCAGACCAGATACAGCTGTCTGCCTGTCAGGGAACACCGCAGCACAGGATTGTCCAGGCGGCGCGGCTCCTCTGTGGAGCACAGTAGGGGGGAGTTCATCTCTCTGACATATAATATACAATGTCTATTCTGCACACTTCATAACGTTACCTGAATTTACATGGGAGCTACAGGAGAAATCCCAGCGATTGATGTGAGAGCTCCGGCTACATCCAGAGATTACTGGTGCGCTGCAGTTTATTGGAAGTTCTCAGTATATCGTGGTTCAGCAAACCAAAATCCAATTATGTGGCTTTGGCGGGGATTAGGAGGTCTGTGCTGACGGATGAGGCGCTTGTTAGAGGGATTAGCGGAATGGGGCGATTTCCTCACACATAACAAGTCACCGTCAGAGATAAGGAGCCAGAATAGCTGACCTCTGGCGGAATAATATATTCACCTCATATCACCTGAATGATCTCTGTCTGCTCCATACATGACTAAGAAACCCTTGTGTCACTTTAGCTGGCTAATGTTCAGACTTATTCACGTGCCCCTACCACATACTGAGGACACGTAACACCCCCTATACTGTGCCTCTCACCTCAAGCTGCTCCCTGATACAGTAACATCCCTCTATACTGTGCCTCTCACCTCAAGCTGCTCCCTGATACAGTTACATCCCTCTATACTGTGCCTCTCACCTCAAGCTGCTCCCTGATACAGTAACATCCCTCTATACTGTGCCTCTCACCTCAAGCTACTCCCTGATACAGTAACATCCCTCTATACTGTGCCTCTCACCTCAAGCTGCTCCCTGATACATTAACATACCTCTATACTGTGCCTCTCACCTCAAGCTGCTCCCTGATACAGTAACATCCCTCTATACTGTGCCTCTCACCTCAAGCTGCTCCCTGATACAGTAACATCCCTCTATACTGTGCCTCTCACCTCAAGCTGCTCCCTGATACAGTAACATCCCTCTATACTGTGACTCTCACCTCAAGCTGCTCCCTGATACAGTAACATCCCTCTATACTGTGCCTCTCACCTCAAGCTGCTCCCTGATACAGTAACATCCCTCTATACTGTGCCTCTCACCTCAAGCTGCTCCCTGATACAGTAACATCCCTCTATACTGTGCCTCTCACCTCAAGCTGCTCCCTGATACAGTAACATCCCTCTATACTGTGCCTCTCACCTCAAGCTGCTCCCTGATACAGTAACATCCCTCTATACTGTGCCTCTCACCACAAGCTGCTCCCTGATACAGTAACATCCCTCTATACTGTGCCTCTCACCTCAAGCTGCTCCCTGATACAGTAACATCCCTCTATACTGTGCCTCTCACCTCAAGCTGCACACTGATACAGTAACATCCCTCTATACTGTGCCTCTCACCTCAAGCTGCTCCCTGATACAGTAACATCCCTCTATACTGTGCCTCTCACCTCAAGCTGCTCCCTGATACAGTAACATCCCTCTATACTGTGCCTCTCACCTCAAGCTGCGCCCTGAAACAGTAACATCCCTTTATACTGTGCCTCTCACCTCAAGCTGCTCCCTGATACAGTAACATCCCTCTATACTGTGCCTCTCACCTCAAGCTGCTCCCTGATACAGTAACATCCCTCTATACTGTGCCTCTCACCTCAAGCTGCTCCCTGACTGATACAGTAACACCCCCTATACTGTGCCTCTCACCTCAAGCTGCTCCCTGATACAGTAACATCCCTCTATACTGTGCCTCTCACCTCAAGCTGCTCCCTGATACAGTAACATCCCTCTATACTGTGCCTCTCACCTCAAGCTGCTCCCTGATACAGTAACATCCCTCTATACTGTGCCTCTCACCTCAAGCTGCTCCCTGATACAGTAACATCCCTCTATACTGTGCCTCTCACCTCAAGCTGCTCCCTGATACAGTAACATCCCTCTATACTGTGCCTCTCACCTCAAGCTGCTCCCTGATACAGTAACATCCCTCTATACTGTGCCTCTCACCTCAAGCTGCTCCCTGATACAGTAACATCCCTCTATACTGTGCCTCTCACCTCAAGCTGCTCCCTGATACAGTAACATCCCTCTATACTGTGCCTCTCACCCCAAGCTGCTCCCTGATACAGTGACATCCCTCTATACTGTGCCTCTCACCCAAGCTGCTCCCTGATACAGTGACATCCCTCTATACTGTGCCTCTCACCTCAAGCTGCTCCCTGACTGATACAGTAACATCCCTCTATACTGTGCCTCTCACCCCAAGCTGCTCCCTGACTGATACAGTAACATCCCTCTATACTGTGCCTCTCACCTCAAGCTGCTCCCTGACTGATACAGTAACACCCCCTATACTGTGCCTCTCACCTCAAGCTGCTCCCTGACTGATACAGTAACACCCCCTATACTGTGCCTCTCACCTCAAGCTGCTCCCTGACTGATACAGTAACACCCCCTATACTGTGCCTCTCACCCCAAGCTGCTCCCTGATACAGTGACATCCCTCGATACTGTGCCTCTCACCTCAAGCTGCTCCCTGATACAGTGACATCCCTCTATACTGTGCCTCTCACCTCAAGCTGCTCCCTGATACAGTAACATCTCTCTATACTGTGCCTCTCACCCCAAGCTGCTCCCTGACTGGTACAGTAACATCCCTCTATACTGTGCCTCTCACCCCAAGCTGCTCCCTGATACAGTGACATCCCTCTATACGGTGCCTCTCACCTCAAGCTGCTCCCTGACTGATACAGTAACATCCCCTATACTGTGCCTCTCACCTCAAGCTGCTCCCTGACTGATACAGTAACACCCCCTATACTGTGCCTCTCACCTCAAGCTGCTCCCTGACTGATACAGTAACACCCCCTATACTGTGCCTCTCACCCCAAGCTGCTCCCTGATACAGTAACATTCCTCTATACTGTGCCTCTCACCCCAAGCTGCTCCCTGATACAGTGACATCCCTCTATATGGTGCCTCTCACCTCAAGCTGCTCCCTGATACAGTGACATCCCTCTATACTGTGCCTCTCACCCCAAGCTGCTCCCTGACTGATACAGTAACATCCCTCTATACTGTGCCTCTCACCTCAAGCTGCTCCCTGATACAGTAACATCCCTCTATACTGTGCCTCTCACCTCAAGCTGCTCCCTGACACAGTGACATTCCTCTATACTGTGCCTCTCACCTGAAGCTGTTTCCTGATACAGTGACATCACTCTATACTGTGCCTCTCACCCCAAGCTGCTCCCTGATACAGTGACATCCCTCTATACTGTGCCTCTCACCCCAAGCTGCTCCCTGATACAGTAACATCCCTCTATACTGTGCCTCTCACCTCAAGCTGCTCCCTGATACAGTAACATCCCTCTATACTGTGCCTCTCACCTCAAGCTGCTCCCTGAAACAGTAACATCCCTTTATACTGTGCCTCTCACCTCAAGCTGCTCCCTGATACAGTAACATCCCTCTATACTGTGCCTCTCACCTCAAGCTGCTCCCTGATACAGTAACATCCCTCTATACTGTGCCTCTCACCCCAAGCTGCTCCCTGATACAGTGACATCCCTCTATACAGTGCCTCTCACCTCAAGCTGCTCCCTGACTGGTACAGTAACATCCCTCTATACTGTGCCTCTCACCCCAAGCTGCTCCCTGACTGATACAGTAACACCCCCTATACTGTGCCTCTCAACTCAAGCTGCTCCCTGACTAATACAGTAACACCCCCTATACTGTGCCTCTCACCTCAAGCTGCTCCCTGACTGATACAGTAACACCCCCTATACTGTGCCTCTCACCCCAAGCTGCTCCCTGATACAGTAACATTCCTCTATACTGTGCCTCTCACCCCAAGCTGCTCCCTGATACAGTGACATCCCTCTATACGGTGCCTCTCACCTCAAGCTGCTCCCTGATACAGTAACATCCGCTATACTGTGCCTCTCACCTCAAGATGCTCCCTGACTGATATAGTAACACCCCCTATACTGTGCCTCTCACCCCAAGCTGCTCCCTGACTGATACAGTAACACCCCCTATACTGTGCCTCTCACCCCAAGCTGCTCCCTGATACAGTGACATCCCTCTATACTGTGCCTCTCACCCCAAGCTGCTCCCTGATACAGTGACATCCCTCTATACTGTGCCTCTCACCCCAAGCTGCTCCCTGATACAGTAACATCCCTCTATACTGTGCCTCTCACCTCAAGCTGCTCCCTGACTGATACAGTAACACCCCCTATACTGTGCCTCTCACCTCAAGCTGCTCCCTGATTAATACAGTAACACCCCCTATACTGTGCCTCTCACCTCAAGCTGCTCCCTGACTGATACAGTAACACCCCCTATACTGTGCCTCTCACCCCAAGCTGCTCCCTGATACAGTAACATCCCTCTATACTGTGCCTCTCACCTCAAGCTGCTCCCTGATACAGTAACATCCCTCTATACTGTGCCTCTCACCCCAAGCTGCTCCCTGATAAAGTGACATCCCTCTATACGGTGCCTCTCACCTCAAGCTGCTCCCTGATACAGTAACATCTCTCTATACTGTGCCTCTCACCCCAAGCTGCTCCCTGACTGATACAGTAACACCCCCTATACTGTGCCTCTCACCTCAAGCTGCTCCCTGACTGATACAGTAACACCCCCTATACTGTGCCTCTCACATCAAGCTGCTCCCTGACTGATACAGTAACACCCCCTATACTGTGCCTCTCACCCCAAGCTGCTCCCTGATACAGTAACATTCCTCTATACTGTGCCTCTCACCCCAAGCTGCTCCCTGATACAGTGACATCCCTCTATACGGTGCCTCTCACCTCAAGCTGCTCCCTGACTGGTACAGTAACATCCCTCTATACTGCGCCTCTCACCCCAAGCTGCTCCCTGACTGATACAGTAACACCCCCTATACTGTGCCTCTCACCTCAAGCTGCTCCCTGACTGATACAGTAACACCCCCTATACTGTGCCTCTCACCCCAAGCTGCTCCCTGATACAGTAACATTCCTCTATACTGTGCCTCTCACCCCAAGCTGCTCCCTGATACAGTGACATCCCTCTATACGGTGCCTCTCACCTCAAGCTGCTCCCTGACTGGTACAGTAACATCCCTCTATACTGTGCCGCTCACCCCAAGCTGCTCCCTGACTGATACAGTAACATCCCTCTATACTGTGCCTCTCACCTCAAGCTGCTCCCTGATACAGTAACATCCCTCTATACTGTGCCTCTCACCTCAAGCTGCTCCCTGATACAGTAACATCCCTCTATACTGTGCCTCTCACCTCAAGCTGCTCCCTGAAACAGTAACATCCCTTTATACTGTGCCTCTCACCTCAAGTTGCTCCCTGATACAGTAACATCCCTCTATACTGTGCCTCTCACCTCAAGCTGCTCCCTGATACAGTGACATCCCTCTATACGGTGCCTCTCACCTCAAGCTGCTCCCTGACTGGTACAGTAACATACCTCTATACTGTGCCTCTCACCCCAAGCTGCTCCCTGACTGATACAGTAACACCCCCTATACTGTGCCTCTCACCTCAAGCTGCTCCCTGACTGATACAGTAAAACCCCCTATACTGTGCCTCTCACCTCAAGCTGCTCCCTGACTGATACAGTAACACCCCCTATACTGTGCCTCTCACCCCAAGCTGCTCCCTGATACAGTAACATTCCTCTATACTGTGCCTCTCACCCCAAGCTGCTCCCTGATACAGTGACATCCCTCTATACGGTGCCTCTCACCTCAAGCTGCTCCCTCATACAGTAACATCCCCTATACTGTGCCTCTCACCTCAAGCTGCTCCCTGACTGATATAGTAACACCCCCTATACTGTGCCTCTCACCCCAAGCTGCTCCCTGATACAGTGACATCCCTCTATACTGTGCCTCTCACCCCAAGCTGCTCCCTGATACAGTGACATCCCTCTATACTGTGCCTCTCACCCCAAGCTGCTCCCTGATACAGTGTAACATCCCTCTATACTGTGCCTCTCACCTCAAGCTGCTCCCTGATACAGTAACATCTCTCTATACTGTGCCTCTCACCTCAAGCTGCTCCCTGACTGATACAGTAACACCCCCTATACTGTGCCTCTCACCCCAAGCTGCTCCCTGATACAGTAACATCCCTCTATACTATGCCTCTCACCTCAAGCTGCTCCCTGATACAGTAACATCCCTCTATACTGTGCCTCTCACCTCAAGCTGCTCCCTGATACAGTAACATCCCTCTATACTGTGTCTCTCACCCCAAGCTGCTTCCTGATACAGTGACATCCCTCTATACGGTGCCTCTCACCTCAAGCTGCTCCCTGACTGGTACAGTAACATCCCTCTATACTGTGCCTCTCACCCCAAGCTGCTCCCTGACTGATACAGTAACACCCCCTATACTGTGCCTCTCACCTCAAGCTGCTCCCTGACTGATACAGTAACACCCCCTATACTGTGCCTCTCACCTCAAGCTGCTCCCTGACTGATACAGTAACACCCCTTATACTGTGCCTCTCACCCCAAGCTGCTCCCTGATACAGTAACATTCCTCTATACTGTGCCTCTCACCCCAAGCTGCTCCCTGATACAGTGACATCCCTCTATACGGTGCCTCTCACCTCAAGCTGCTCCCTGATACAGTAACATCCCCTATACTGTGCCTCTCACCTCAAGCTGCTCCCTGACTGATATAGTAACACCCCCTATACTGTGCCTCTCACCCCAAGCTGCTCCCTGATACAGTGACATCCCTCTATACTGTGCCTCTCACCCCAAGCTGCTCCCTGATACAGTGACATCCCTCTATACTGTGCCTCTCACCCCAAGCTGCTCCCTGATACAGTAACATCCCTCTATACTGTGCCTCTCACCTCAAGCTGCTCCCTGATACAGTAACATCCCTCTATACTGTGCCTCTCACCTCAAGCTGCTCCCTGACTGATACAGTAACACCCCCTATACTGTGCCTCTCACCCCAAGCTGCTCCCTGATACAGTAACATCCCTCTATACTATGCCTCTCACCTCAAGCTGCTCCCTGATACAGTAACATCCCTCTATACTGTGCCTCTCACCTCAAGCTGCTCCCTGATACAGTAACATCCCTCTATACTGTGCCTCTCACCCCAAGCTGCTCCCTGATAAAGTGACATCCCTCTATACT
The DNA here is from genome assembly GCF_028390025.1 of Pseudophryne corroboree. NCBI lineage: Eukaryota > Metazoa > Chordata > Amphibia > Anura > Myobatrachidae > Pseudophryne > Pseudophryne corroboree. The sequence goes on along the minus strand of NC_086444.1, from coordinate 11,936,503 downwards.
GTGCCTCTCACCTCAAGCTGCTCCCTGATACAGTAACATCTCTCTATACTGTGCCTCTCACCCCAAGCTGCTCCCTGACTGATACAGTAACACCCCCTATACTGTGCCTCTCACCTCAAGCTGCTCCCTGACTGATACAGTAACACCCCCTATACTGTGCCTCTCACCTCAAGCTGCTCCCTGACTGATACAGTAACACCCCCTATACTGTGCCTCTCACCCCAAGCTGCTCCCTGATACAGTAACATTCCTCTATACTGTGCCTCTCACCCCAAGCTGCTCCCTGATACAGTGACATCCCTCTATACGGTGCCTCTCACCTCAAGCTGCTCCCTGACTGGTACAGTAACATCCCTCTATACTGCGTCTCTCACCCCAAGCTGCTCCCTGACTGATACAGTAACACCCCCTATACTGTGCCTCTCACCTCAAGCTGCTCCCTGACTGATACAGTAACACCCCCTATACTGTGCCTCTCACCTCAAGCTGCTCCCTGACTGATACAGTAACACCCCCTATACTGTGCCTCTCACCCCAAGCTGCTCCCTGATACAGTAACATTCCTCTATACTGTGCCTCTCACCCCAAGCTGCTCCCTGATACAGTGACATCCCTCTATACGGTGCCTCTCACCTCAAGCTGCTCCCTGACTGGTACAGTAACATCCCTCTATACTGTGCCTCTCACCCCAAGCTGCTCCCTGACTGATACAGTAACATCCCTCTATACTGTGCCTCTCACCTCAAGCTGCTCCCTGATACAGTAACATCCCTCTATACTGTGCCTCTCACCTCAAGCTGCTCCCTGATACAGTGACATCCCTCTATACTGTGCCTCTCACCTGAAGCTGCTCCCTGATACAGTGACATCACTCTATACTGTGCCTCTCACCCCAAGCTGCTCCCTGATACAGTGACATCCCTCTATACTGTGCCTCCCACCCCAAGCTGCTCCCTGATACAGTAACATCCCTCTATACTGTGCCTCTCACCTCAAGCTGCTCCCTGATACAGTAACATCCCTCTATACTGTGCCTCTCACCTCAAGCTGCTCCCTGAAACAGTAACATCCCTTTATACTGTGCCTCTCACCTCAAGCTGCTCCCTGATACAGTAACATCCCTCTATACTGTGCCTCTCACCTCAAGCTGCTCCCTGATACAGTGACATCCCTCTATACGGTGCCTCTCACCTCAAGCTGCTCCCTGACTGGTACAGTAACATCCCTCTATACTGTGCCTCTCACCCCAAGCTGCTCCCTGACTGATACAGTAACACCCCCTATACTGTGCCTCTCACCTCAAGCTGCTCCCTGACTGATACAGTAACACCCCCTATTACTGTGCCTCTCACCTCAAGCTGCTCCCTGACTGATACAGTAACACCCCCTATACTGTGCCTCTCACCCCAAGCTGCTCCCTGATACAGTAACATTCCTGTATACTGTGCCTCTCACCCCAAGCTGCTCCCTGATACAGTGACATCCCTCTATACGGTGCCTCTCACCTCAAGCTGCTCCCTGATACAGTAACATCCCCTATACTGTGCCTCTCACCTCAAGCTGCTCCCTGACTGATATAGTAACACCCCCTATACTGTGCCTCTCACCCCAAGCTGCTCCCTGATACAGTGACATCCCTCTATACTGTGCCTCTCACCCCAAGCTGCTCCCTGATACAGTGACATCCCTCTATACTGTGCCTCTCACCCCAAGCTGTTCCCTGATACAGTGTAACATCCCTCTATACTGTGCCTCTCACTTCAAGCTGCTCCCTGATACAGTAACATCTCTCTATACTGTGCCTCTCACCTCAAGCTGCTCCCTGATACAGTAACATCCCTCTATACGGTGCCTCTCACCTCAAGCTGCTCCCTGACTGATACAGTAACACCCCCTATACTGTGCCTCTCACCTCAAGCTGCTCCCTGACTGATACAGTAACACCCCCTATACTGTGCCTCTCACCTCAAGCTGCTCCCTGACTGATACAGTAACACCCCCTATACTGTGCCTCTCACCCCAAGCTGCTCCCTGATACAGTAACATTCCTCTATACTGTGCCTCTCACCCCAAGCTGCTCCCTGATACAGTGACATCCCTCTATATGGTGCCTCTCACCTCAAGCTGCTCCCTGATACAGTAACATCCCCTATACTGTGCCTCTCACCTCAAGCTGCTCCCTGATATAGTAACATCCCTCTATACTGTGACTCTCACCTCAAGCTGCTCCCTGATACAGTAACATCCCTCTATACTGTGCCTCTCACCTCAAGCTGCTCCCTGATACAGTAACATCCCTCTATACTGTGCCTCTCACCTCAAGCTGCTCCCTGATACAGTAACATCCCTCTATACTGTGCCTCTCACCTCAAGCTGCTCCCTGATACAGTAACATCCCTCTATACTGTGCCTCTCACCTCAAGCTGCTCCCTGATACAGTAACATCCCTCTATACTGTGCCTCTCACCTCAAGCTGCTCCCTGATACAGTAACATCCCTCTATACTGTGCCTCTCACCTCAAGCTGCTCCCTGATACAGTAACATCCCTCTATACTGTGCCTCTCACCTCAAGCTGCTCCCTGATACAGTAACATCCCTCTATACTGTGCCTCTCACCTCAAGCTGCTCCCTGATACAGTAACATCCCTCTATACTGTGCCTCTCACCTCAAGCTGCTCCCTGATACAGTAACATCCCTCTATACTGTGCCTCTCACCTCAAGCTGCTCCCTGATACAGTAACATCCCTCTATACTGTGCCTCTCACCTCAAGCTGCTCCCTGATACAGTAACATCCCTCTATACTGTGCCTCTCACCTCAAGCTGCGCCCTGAAACAGTAACATCCCTTTATACCGTGCCTCTCACCTCAAGCTGCTCCCTGATACAGTAACATCCCTCTATACTGTGCCTCTCACCTCAAGCTGCTCCCTGATACAGTAACATCCCTCTATACTGTGCCTCTCACCTCAAGCTGCTCCCTGACTGATACAGTAACACCCCCTATACTGTGCCTCTCACCTCAAGCTGCTCCCTGATACAGTAACATCCCTCTATACTGTGCCTCTCACCTCAAGCTGCTCCCTGATACAGTAACATCCCTCTATACTGTGCCTCTCACCTCAAGCTGCTCCCTGATACAGTAACATCCCTCTATACTGTGCCTCTCACCTCAAGCTGCTCCCTGATACAGTAACATCCCTCTATACTGTGCCTCTCACCTCAAGCTGCTCCCTGATACAGTAACATCCCTCTATACTGTGCCTCTCACCTCAAGCTGCTCACTGATACAGTAACATCCCTCTATACTGTGCCTCTCACCTCAAGCTGCGCCCTGAAACAGTAACATCCCTTTATACTGTGCCTCTCACCTCAAGCTGCTCCCTGATACAGTAACATCCCTCTATACTGTGCCTCTCACCTCAAGCTGCTCCCTGATACAGTAACATCCCTCTATACTGTGCCTCTCACCCAAGCTGCTCCCTGATACAGTGACATCCCTCTATACTGTGCCTCTCACCTCAAGCTGCTCCCTGACTGATACAGTAACATCCCTCTATACTGTGCCTCTCACCCCAAGCTGCTCCCTGACTGATACAGTAACATCCCTCTATACTGTGCCTCTCACCTCAAGCTGCTCCCTGACTGATACAGTAACACCCCCTATACTGTGCCTCTCACCTCAAGCTGCTCCCTGACTGATACAGTAACACCCCCTATACTGTGCCTCTCACCTCAAGCTGCTCCCTGACTGATACAGTAACACCCCCTATACTGTGCCTCTCACCCCAAGCTGCTCCCTGATACAGTGACATCCCTCGATACTGTGCCTCTCACCTCAAGCTGCTCCCTGACACAGTGACATCCCTCTATACTGTGCCTCTCACCTGAAGCTGCTCCCTGATACAGTGACATCACTCTATACTGTGCCTCTCACCCCAAGCTGCTCCCTGATACAGTGACATCCCTCTATACTGTGCCTCTCACCCCAAGCTGCTCCCTGATACAGTAACATCCCTCTATACTGTGCCTCTCACCTCAAGCTGCTCCCTGATACAGTAACATCCCTCTATACTGTGCCTCTCACCTCAAGCTGCTCCCTGAAACAGTAACATCCCTTTATACTGTGCCTCTCACCTCAAGCTGCTCCCTGATACAGTAACATCCCTCTATACTGTGCCTCTCACCTCAAGCTGCTCCCTGATACAGTAACATCCCTCTATACTGTGCCTCTCACCCCAAGCTGCTCCCTGATACAGTGACATCCCTCTATACAGTGCCTCTCACCTCAAGCTGCTCCCTGACTGGTACAGTAACATCCCTCTATACTGTGCCTCTCACCCCAAGCTGCTCCCTGACTGATACAGTAACACCCCCTATACTGTGCCTCTCAACTCAAGCTGCTCCCTGACTGATACAGTAACACCCCCTATACTGTGCCTCTCACCTCAAGCTGCTCCCTGACTGATACAGTAACACCCCCTATACTGTGCCTCTCACCCCAAGCTGCTCCCTGATACAGTAACATTCCTCTATACTGTGCCTCTCACCCCAAGCTGCTCCCTGATACAGTGACATCCCTCTATACGGTGCCTCTCACCTCAAGCTGCTCCTTGATACAGTAACATCCCCTATACTGTGCCTCTCACCTCAAGATGCTCCCTGACTGATATAGTAACACCCCCTATACTGTGCCTCTCACCCCAAGCTGCTCCCTGACTGATACAGTAACACCCCCTATACTGTGCCTCTCACCCCAAGCTGCTCCCTGATACAGTGACATCCCTCTATACTGTGCCTCTCACCCCAAGCTGCTCCCTGATACAGTGACATCCCTCTATACTGTGCCTCTCACCCCAAGCTGCTCCCTGATACAGTAACATCCCTCTATACTGTGCCTCTCACCTCAAGCTGCTCCCTGACTGATACAGTAACACCCCCTATACTGTGCCTCTCACCTCAAGCTGCTCCCTGACTAATACAGTAACACCCCCTATACTGTGCCTCTCACCTCAAGCTGCTCCCTGACTGATACAGTAACACCCCCTACACTGTGCCTCTCACCCCAAGCTGCTCCCTGATACAGTAACATCCCTCTATACTGTGCCTCTCACCTCAAGCTGCTCCCTGATACAGTAACATCCCTCTATACTGTGCCTCTCACCTCAAGCTGCTCCCTGATACAGTAACATCCCTCTATACTGTGCCTCTCACCCCAAGCTGCTCCCTGATAAAGTGACATCCCTCTATACTGTGCCTCTCACCTCAAGCTGCTCCCTGATACAGTAACATCTCTCTATACTGTGCCTCTCACCCCAAGCTGCTCCCTGACTGATACAGTAACACCCCCTATACTGTGCCTCTCACCTCAAGCTGCTCCCTGACTGATACAGTAACACCCCCTATACTGTGCCTCTCACATCAAGCTGCTCCCTGACTGATACAGTAACACCCCCTATACTGTGCCTCTCACCCCAAGCTGCTCCCTGATACAGTAACATTCCTCTATACTGTGCCTCTCACCCCAAGCTGCTCCCTGATACAGTGACATCCCTCTATACGGTGCCTCTCACCTCAAGCTGCTCCCTGACTGGTACAGTAACATCCCTCTATACTGCGCCTCTCACCCCAAGCTGCTCCCTGACTGATACAGTAACACCCCCTATACTGTGCCTCTCACCTCAAGCTGCTCCCTGACTGATACAGTAACACCCCCTATACTGTGCCTCTCACCCCAAGCTGCTCCCTGATACAGTAACATTCCTCTATACTGTGCCTCTCACCCCAAGCTGCTCCCTGATACAGTGACATCCCTCTATACGGTGCCTCTCACCTCAAGCTGCTCCCTGACTGGTACAGTAACATCCCTCTATACTGTGCCGCTCACCCCAAGCTGCTCCCTGACTGATACAGTAACATCCCTCTATACTGTGCCTCTCACCTCAAGCTGCTCCCTGATACAGTAACATCCCTCTATACTGTGCCTCTCACCTCAAGCTGCTCCCTGATACAGTGACATCCCTCTATACTGTGCCTCTCACCTCAAGCTGCTCCCTGATACAGTGACATCACTCTATACTGTGCCTCTCACCCCAAGCTGCTCCCTGATACAGTGACATCCCTCTATACTGTGCCTCCCACCCCAAGCTGCTCCCTGATACAGTAACATCCCTCTATACTGTGCCTCTCACCTCAAGCTGCTCCCTGATACAGTAACATCCCTCTATACTGTGCCTCTCACCTCAAGCTGCTCCCTGAAACAGTAACATCCCTTTATACTGTGCCTCTCACCTCAAGTTGCTCCCTGATACAGTAAAATCCCTCTATACTGTGCCTCTCACCTCAAGCTGCTCCCTGATACAGTGACATCCCTCTATACGGTGCCTCTCACCTCAAGCTGCTCCCTGACTGGTACAGTAACATCCCTCTATACTGTGCCTCTCACCCCAAGCTGCTCCCTGACTGATACAGTAACACCCCCTATACTGTGCCTCTCACCTCAAGCTGCTCCCTGACTGATACAGTAAAACCCCCTATACTGTGCCTCTCACCTCAAGCTGCTCCCTGACTGATACAGTAACACCCCCTATACTGTGCCTCTCACCCCAAGCTGCTCCCTGATACAGTAACATTCCTCTATACTGTGCCTCTCACCCCAAGCTGCTCCCTGATACAGTGACATCCCTCTATACGGTGCCTCTCACCTCAAGCTGCTCCCTGATACAGTAACATCCCCTATACTGTGCCTCTCACCTCAAGCTGCTCCCTGACTGATATAGTAACACCCCCTATACTGTGCCTCTCACCCCAAGCTGCTCCCTGATACAGTGACATCCCTCTATACTGTGCCTCTCACCCCAAGCTGCTCCCTGATACAGTGACATCCCTCTATACTGTGCCTCTCACCCCAAGCTGCTCCCTGATACAGTGTAACATCCCTCTATACTGTGCCTCTCACCTCAAGCTGCTCCCTGATACAGTAACATCTCTCTATACTGTGCCTCTCACCTCAAGCTGCTCCCTGACTGATACAGTAACACCCCCTATACTGTGCCTCTCACCCCAAGCTGCTCCCTGATACAGTAACATCCCTCTATACTATGCCTCTCACCTCAAGCTGCTCCCTGATACAGTAACATCCCTCTATACTGTGCCTCTCACCTCAAGCTGCTCCCTGATACAGTAACATCCCTCTATACTGTGTCTCTCACCCCAAGCTGCTTCCTGATACAGTGACATCCCTCTATACGGTGCCTCTCACCTCAAGCTGCTCCCTGACTGGTACAGTAACATCCCTCTATACTGTGCCTCTCACCCCAAGCTGCTCCCTGACTGATACAGTAACACCCCCTATACTGTGCCTCTCACCTCAAGCTGCTCCCTGACTGATACAGTAACACCCCCTATACTGTGCCTCTCACCTCAAGCTGCTCCCTGACTGATACAGTAACACCCCCTATACTGTGCCTCTCACCCCAAGCTGCTCCCTGATACAGTAACATTCCTCTATACTGTGCCTCTCACCCCAAGCTGCTCCCTGATACAGTGACATCCCTCTATACGGTGCCTCTCACCTCAAGCTGCTCCCTGATACAGTAACATCCCCTATACTGTGCCTCTCACCTCAAGCTGCTCCCTGACTGATATAGTAACACCCCCTATACTGTGCCTCTCACCCCAAGCTGCTCCCTGATACAGTGACATCCCTCTATACTGTGCCTCTCACCCCAAGCTGCTCCCTGATACAGTGACATCCCTCTATACTGTGCCTCTCACCCCAAGCTGCTCCCTGATACAGTAACATCCCTCTATACTGTGCCTCTCACCTCAAGCTGCTCCCTGATACAGTAACATCCCTCTATACTGTGCCTCTCACCTCAAGCTGCTCCCTGACTGATACAGTAACACCCCCTATACTGTGCCTCTCACCCCAAGCTGCTCCCTGATACAGTAACATCCCTCTATACTATGCCTCTCACCTCAAGCTGCTCCCTGATACAGTAACATCCCTCTATACTGTGCCTCTCACCTCAAGCTGCTCCCTGATACAGTAACATCCCTCTATACTGTGCCTCTCACCCCAAGCTGCTCCCTGATAAAGTGACATCCCTCTATACTGTGCCTCTCACCTCAAGCTGCTCCCTGATACAGTAACATCTCTCTATACTGTGCCTCTCACCCCAAGCTGCTCCCTGACTGATACAGTAACACCCCCTATACTGTGCCTCTCACCTCAAGCTGCTCCCTGACTGATACAGTAACACCCCCTATACTGTGCCTCTCACCTCAAGCTGCTCCCTGACTGATACAGTAACACCCCCTATACTGTGCCTCTCACCCCAAGCTGCTCCCTGATACAGTAACATTCCTCTATACTGTGCCTCTCACCCCAAGCTGCTCCCTGATACAGTGACATCCCTCTATACGGTGCCTCTCACCTCAAGCTGCTCCCTGACTGGTACAGTAACATCCCTCTATACTGCGTCTCTCACCCCAAGCTGCTCCCTGACTGATACAGTAACACCCCCTATACTGTGCCTCTCACCTCAAGCTGCTCCCTGACTGATACAGTAACACCCCCTATACTGTGCCTCTCACCTCAAGCTGCTCCCTGACTGATACAGTAACACCCCCTATACTGTGCCTCTCACCCCAAGCTGCTCCCTGATACAGTAGCATTCCTCTATACTGTGCCTCTCACCCCAAGCTGCTCCCTGATACAGTGACATCCCTCTATACGGTGCCTCTCACCTCAAGCTGCTCCCTGACTGATACAGTAACACCCCCTATACTGTGCCTCTCACCTCAAGCTGCTCCCTGACTAATACAGTAACACCCCCTATACTGTGCCTCTCACCTCAAGCTGCTCCCTGACTGATACAGTAACACCCCCTACACTGTGCCTCTCACCCCAAGCTGCTCCCTGATACAGTAACATCCCTCTATACTGTGCCTCTCACCTCAAGCTGCTCCCTGATACAGTAACATCCCTCTATACTGTGCCTCTCACCTCAAGCTGCTCCCTGATACAGTAACATCCCTCTATACTGTGCCTCTCACCCCAAGCTGCTCCCTGATAAAGTGACATCCCTCTATACTGTGCCTCTCACCTCAAGCTGCTCCCTGATACAGTAACATCTCTCTATACTGTGCCTCTCACCCCAAGCTGCTCCCTGACTGATACAGTAACACCCCCTATACTGTGCCTCTCACCTCAAGCTGCTCCCTGACTGATACAGTAACACCCCCTATACTGTGCCTCTCACATCAAGCTGCTCCCTGACTGATACAGTAACACCCCCTATACTGTGCCTCTCACCCCAAGCTGCTCCCTGATACAGTAACATTCCTCTATACTGTGCCTCTCACCCCAAGCTGCTCCCTGATACAGTGACATCCCTCTATACGGTGCCTCTCACCTCAAGCTGCTCCCTGACTGGTACAGTAACATCCCTCTATACTGCGCCTCTCACCCCAAGCTGCTCCCTGACTGATACAGTAACACCCCCTATACTGTGCCTCTCACCTCAAGCTGCTCCCTGACTGATACAGTAACACCCCCTATACTGTGCCTCTCACCCCAAGCTGCTCCCTGATACAGTAACATTCCTCTATACTGTGCCTCTCACCCCAAGCTGCTCCCTGATACAGTGACATCCCTCTATACGGTGCCTCTCACCTCAAGCTGCTCCCTGACTGGTACAGTAACATCCCTCTATACTGTGCCGCTCACCCCAAGCTGCTCCCTGACTGATACAGTAACATCCCTCTATACTGTGCCTCTCACCTCAAGCTGCTCCCTGATACAGTAACATCCCTCTATACTGTGCCTCTCACCTCAAGCTGCTCCCTGATACAGTGACATCCCTCTATACTGTGCCTCTCACCTCAAGCTGCTCCCTGATACAGTGACATCACTCTATACTGTGCCTCTCACCCCAAGCTGCTCCCTGATACAGTGACATCCCTCTATACTGTGCCTCCCACCCCAAGCTGCTCCCTGATACAGTAACATCCCTCTATACTGTGCCTCTCACCTCAAGCTGCTCCCTGATACAGTAACATCCCTCTATACTGTGCCTCTCACCTCAAGCTGCTCCCTGAAACAGTAACATCCCTTTATACTGTGCCTCTCACCTCAAGTTGCTCCCTGATACAGTAAAATCCCTCTATACTGTGCCTCTCACCTCAAGCTGCTCCCTGATACAGTGACATCCCTCTATACGGTGCCTCTCACCTCAAGCTGCTCCCTGACTGGTACAGTAACATCCCTCTATACTGTGCCTCTCACCCCAAGCTGCTCCCTGACTGATACAGTAACACCCCCTATACTGTGCCTCTCACCTCAAGCTGCTCCCTGACTGATACAGTAAAACCCCCTATACTGTGCCTCTCACCTCAAGCTGCTCCCTGACTGATACAGTAACACCCCCTATACTGTGCCTCTCACCCCAAGCTGCTCCCTGATACAGTAACATTCCTCTATACTGTGCCTCTCACCCCAAGCTGCTCCCTGATACAGTGACATCCCTCTATACGGTGCCTCTCACCTCAAGCTGCTCCCTGATACAGTAACATCCCCTATACTGTGCCTCTCACCTCAAGCTGCTCCCTGACTGATATAGTAACACCCCCTATACTGTGCCTCTCACCCCAAGCTGCTCCCTGATACAGTGACATCCCTCTATACTGTGCCTCTCACCCCAAGCTGCTCCCTGATACAGTGACATCCCTCTATACTGTGCCTCTCACCCCAAGCTGCTCCCTGATACAGTGTAACATCCCTCTATACTGTGCCTCTCACCTCAAGCTGCTCCCTGATACAGTAACATCTCTCTATACTGTGCCTCTCACCTCAAGCTGCTCCCTGACTGATACAGTAACACCCCCTATACTGTGCCTCTCACCCCAAGCTGCTCCCTGATACAGTAACATCCCTCTATACTATGCCTCTCACCTCAAGCTGCTCCCTGATACAGTAACATCCCTCTATACTGTGCCTCTCACCTCAAGCTGCTCCCTGATACAGTAACATCCCTCTATACTGTGTCTCTCACCCCAAGCTGCTTCCTGATACAGTGACATCCCTCTATACGGTGCCTCTCACCTCAAGCTGCTCCCTGACTGGTACAGTAACATCCCTCTATACTGTGCCTCTCACCCCAAGCTGCTCCCTGACTGATACAGTAACACCCCCTATACTGTGCCTCTCACCTCAAGCTGCTCCCTGACTGATACAGTAACACCCCCTATACTGTGCCTCTCACCTCAAGCTGCTCCCTGACTGATACAGTAACACCCCCTATACTGTGCCTCTCACCCCAAGCTGCTCCCTGATACAGTAACATTCCTCTATACTGTGCCTCTCACCCCAAGCTGCTCCCTGATACAGTGACATCCCTCTATACGGTGCCTCTCACCTCAAGCTGCTCCCTGATACAGTAACATCCCCTATACTGTGCCTCTCACCTCAAGCTGCTCCCTGACTGATATAGTAACACCCCCTATACTGTGCCTCTCACCCCAAGCTGCTCCCTGATACAGTGACATCCCTCTATACTGTGCCTCTCACCCCAAGCTGCTCCCTGATACAGTGACATCCCTCTATACTGTGCCTCTCACCCCAAGCTGCTCCCTGATACAGTAACATCCCTCTATACTGTGCCTCTCACCTCAAGCTGCTCCCTGATACAGTAACATCCCTCTATACTGTGCCTCTCACCTCAAGCTGCTCCCTGACTGATACAGTAACACCCCCTATACTGTGCCTCTCACCCCAAGCTGCTCCCTGATACAGTAACATCCCTCTATACTATGCCTCTCACCTCAAGCTGCTCCCTGATACAGTAACATCCCTCTATACTGTGCCTCTCACCTCAAGCTGCTCCCTGATACAGTAACATCCCTCTATACTGTGCCTCTCACCCCAAGCTGCTCCCTGATAAAGTGACATCCCTCTATACTGTGCCTCTCACCTCAAGCTGCTCCCTGATACAGTAACATCTCTCTATACTGTGCCTCTCACCCCAAGCTGCTCCCTGACTGATACAGTAACACCCCCTATACTGTGCCTCTCACCTCAAGCTGCTCCCTGACTGATACAGTAACACCCCCTATACTGTGCCTCTCACCTCAAGCTGCTCCCTGACTGATACAGTAACACCCCCTATACTGTGCCTCTCACCCCAAGCTGCTCCCTGATACAGTAACATTCCTCTATACTGTGCCTCTCACCCCAAGCTGCTCCCTGATACAGTGACATCCCTCTATACGGTGCCTCTCACCTCAAGCTGCTCCCTGACTGGTACAGTAACATCCCTCTATACTGCGTCTCTCACCCCAAGCTGCTCCCTGACTGATACAGTAACACCCCCTATACTGTGCCTCTCACCTCAAGCTGCTCCCTGACTGATACAGTAACACCCCCTATACTGTGCCTCTCACCTCAAGCTGCTCCCTGACTGATACAGTAACACCCCCTATACTGTGCCTCTCACCCCAAGCTGCTCCCTGATACAGTAGCATTCCTCTATACTGTGCCTCTCACCCCAAGCTGCTCCCTGATACAGTGACATCCCTCTATACGGTGCCTCTCACCTCAAGCTGCTCCCTGACTGGTACAGTAACATCCCTCTATACTGTGCCTCTCACCCCAAGCTGCTCCCTGACTGATACAGTAACATCCCTCTATACTGTGCCTCTCACCTCAAGCTGCTCCCTGATACAGTAACATCCCTCTATACTGTGCCTCTCACCTCAAGCTGCTCCCTGATACAGTGACATCCCTCTATACTGTGCCTCTCACCTGAAGCTGCTCCCTGATACAGTGACATCACTCTATACTGTGCCTCTCACCCCAAGCTGCTCCCTGATACAGTGACATCCCTCTATACTGTGCCTCCCACCCCAAGCTGCTCCCTGATACAGTAACATCCCTCTATACTGTGCCTCTCACCTCAAGCTGCTCCCTGATACAGTAACATCCCTCTATACTGTGCCTCTCACCTCAAGCTGCTCCCTGAAACAGTAACATCCCTTTATACTGTGCCTCTCACCTCAAGCTGCTCCCTGATACAGTAACATCCCTCTATACTGTGCCTCTCACCTCAAGCTGCTCCCTGATACAGTGACATCCCTCTATACGGTGCCTCTCATCTCAAGCTGCTCCCTGACTGGTACAGTAACATCCCTCTATACTGTGCCTCTCACCCCAAGCTGCTCCCTGACTGATACAGTAACACCCCCTATACTGTGCCTCTCACCTCAAGCTGCTCCCTGACTGATACAGTAACACCCCCTATTACTGTGCCTCTCACCTCAAGCTGCTCCCTGACTGATACAGTAACACCCCCTATACTGTGCCTCTCACCCCAAGCTGCTCCCTGATACAGTAACATTCCTGTATACTGTGCCTCTCACCCCAAGCTGCTCCCTGATACAGTGACATCCCTCTATACGGTGCCTCTCACCTCAAGCTGCTCCCTGATACAGTAACATCCCCTATACTGTGCCTCTCACCTCAAGCTGCTCCCTGACTGATATAGTAACACCCCCTATACTGTGCCTCTCACCCCAAGCTGCTCCCTGATACAGTGACATCCCTCTATACTGTGCCTCTCACCCCAAGCTGCTCCCTGATACAGTGACATCCCTCTATACTGTGCCTCTCACCCCAAGCTGCTCCCTGACTGATACAGTAACACCCCCTATACTGTGCCTCTCACCTCAAGCTGCTCCCTGACTGATACAGTAACACCCCCTATTACTGTGCCTCTCACCTCAAGCTGCTCCCTGACTGATACAGTAACACCCCCTATACTGTGCCTCTCACCCCAAGCTGCTCCCTGATACAGTAACATTCCTGTATACTGTGCCTCTCACCCCAAGCTGCTCCCTGATACAGTGACATCCCTCTATACGGTGCCTCTCACCTCAAGCTGCTCCCTGATACAGTAACATCCCCTATACTGTGCCTCTCACCTCAAGCTGCTCCCTGACTGATATAGTAACACCCCCTATACTGTGCCTCTCACCCCAAGCTGCTCCCTGATACAGTGACATCCCTCTATACTGTGCCTCTCACCCCAAGCTGCTCCCTGATACAGTGTAACATCCCTCTATACTGTGCCTCTCACCTCAAGCTGCTACCTGAAACAGTAACATCCCTTTATACTGTGCCTCTCACCTCAAGCTGCTCCCTGATACAGTAACATCCCTCTATACTGTGCCTCTCACCTCAAGCTGCTCCCTGATACAGTAACATCCCTCTATACTGTGCCTCTCACCTCAAGCTGCTCCCTGAAACAGTAACATCCCTTTATACTGTGCCTCTCACCTCAAGTTGCTCCCTGATACAGTAACATCCCTCTATACTGTGCCTCTCACCTCAAGCTGCTCCCTGATACAGTGACATCCCTCTATACGGTGCCTCTCACCTCAAGCTGCTCCCTGACTGGTACAGTAACATACCTCTATACTGTGCCTCTCACCCCAAGCTGCTCCCTGACTGATACAGTAACACCCCCTATACTGTGCCTCTCACCTCAAGCTGCTCCCTGACTGATACAGTAAAACCCCCTATACTGTGCCTCTCACCTCAAGCTGCTCCCTGACTGATACAGTAACACCCCCTATACTGTGCCTCTCACCCCAAGCTGCTCCCTGATACAGTAACATTCCTCTATACTGTGCCTCTCACCCCAAGCTGCTCCCTGATACAGTGACATCCCTCTATACGGTGCCTCTCACCTCAAGCTGCTCCCTGATACAGTAACATCCCCTATACTGTGCCTCTCACCTCAAGCTGCTCCCTGACTGATATAGTAACACCCCCTATACTGTGCCTCTCACCCCAAGCTGCTCCCTGATACAGTGACATCCCTCTATACTGTGCCTCTCACCCCAAGCTGCTCCCTGATACAGTGACATCCCTCTATACTGTGCCTCTCACCCCAAGCTGCTCCCTGATACAGTGTAACATCCCTCTATACTGTGCCTCTCACCTCAAGCTGCTCCCTGATACAGTAACATCTCTCTATACTGTGCCTCTCACCTCAAGCTGCTCCCTGACTGATACAGTAACACCCCCTATACTGTGCCTCTCACCCCAAGCTGCTCCCTGATACAGTAACATCCCTCTATACTATGCCTCTCACCTCAAGCTGCTCCCTGATACAGTAACATCCCTCTATACTGTGCCTCTCACCTCAAGCTGCTCCCTGATACAGTAACATCCCTCTATACTGTGTCTCTCACCCCAAGCTGCTTCCTGATACAGTGACATCCCTCTATACGGTGCCTCTCACCTCAAGCTGCTCCCTGACTGGTACAGTAACATCCCTCTATACTGTGCCTCTCACCCCAAGCTGCTCCCTGACTGATACAGTAACACCCCCTATACTGTGCCTCTCACCTCAAGCTGCTCCCTGACTGATACAGTAACACCCCCTATACTGTGCCTCTCACCTCAAGCTGCTCCCTGACTGATACAGTAACACCCCCTATACTGTGCCTCTCACCCCAAGCTGCTCCCTGATACAGTAACATTCCTCTATACTGTGCCTCTCACCCCAAGCTGCTCCCTGATACAGTGACATCCCTCTATACGGTGCCTCTCACCTCAAGCTGCTCCCTGATACAGTAACATCCCCTATACTGTGCCTCTCACCTCAAGCTGCTCCCTGACTGATATAGTAACACCCCCTATACTGTGCCTCTCACCCCAAGCTGCTCCCTGATACAGTGACATCCCTCTATACTGTGCCTCTCACCCCAAGCTGCTCCCTGATACAGTGACATCCCTCTATACTGTGCCTCTCACCCCAAGCTGCTCCCTGATACAGTAACATCCCTCTATACTGTGCCTCTCACCTCAAGCTGCTCCCTGATACAGTAACATCCCTCTATAATGTGCCTCTCACCTCAAGCTGCTCCCTGACTGATACAGTAACACCCCCTATACTGTGCCACTCACCCCAAGCTGCTCCCTGATACAGTAACATCCCTCTATACTATGCCTCTCACCTCAAGCTGCTCCCTGATACAGTAACATCCCTCTATACTGTGCCTCTCACCTCAAGCTGCTCCCTGATACAGTAACATCCCTCTATACTGTGCCTCTCACCCCAAGCTGCTCCCTGATAAAGTGACATCCCTCTATACTGTGCCTCTCACCTCAAGCTGCTCCCTGATACAGTAACATCTCTCTATACTGTGCCTCTCACCCCAAGCTGCTCCCTGACTGATACAGTAACACCCCCTATACTGTGCCTCTCACCTCAAGCTGCTCCCTGACTGATACAGTAACACCCCCTATACTGTGCCTCTCACCTCAAGCTGCTCCCTGACTGATACAGTAACACCCCCTATACTGTGCCTCTCACCCCAAGCTGCTCCCTGATACAGTAACATTCCTCTATACTGTGCCTCTCACCCCAAGCTGCTCCCTGATACAGTGACATCCCTCTATACGGTGCCTCTCACCTCAAGCTGCTCCCTGACTGGTACAGTAACATCCCTCTATACTGCGTCTCTCACCCCAAGCTGCTCCCTGACTGATACAGTAACACCCCCTATACTGTGCCTCTCACCTCAAGCTGCTCCCTGACTGATACAGTAACACCCCCTATACTGTGCCTCTCACCTCAAGCTGCTCCCTGACTGATACAGTAACACCCCCTATACTGTGCCTCTCACCCCAAGCTGCTCCCTGATACAGTAGCATTCCTCTATACTGTGCCTCTCACCCCAAGCTGCTCCCTGATACAGTGACATCCCTCTATACGGTGCCTCTCACCTCAAGCTGCTCCCTGACTGGTACAGTAACATCCCTCTATACTGTGCCTCTCACCCCAAGCTGCTCCCTGACTGATACAGTAACATCCCTCTATACTGTGCCTCTCACCTCAAGCTGCTCCCTGATACAGTAACATCCCTCTATACTGTGCCTCTCACCTCAAGCTGCTCCCTGATACAGTGACATCCCTCTATACTGTGCCTCTCACCTGAAGCTGCTCCCTGATACAGTGACATCACTCTATACTGTGCCTCTCACCCCAAGCTGCTCCCTGATACAGTGACATCCCTCTATACTGTGCCTCCCACCCCAAGCTGCTCCCTGATACAGTAACATCCCTCTATACTGTGCCTCTCACCTCAAGCTGCTCCCTGATACAGTAACATCCCTCTATACTGTGCCTCTCACCTCAAGCTGCTCCCTGAAACAGTAACATCCCTTTATACTGTGCCTCTCACCTCAAGCTGCTCCCTGATACAGTAACATCCCTCTATACTGTGCCTCTCACCTCAAGCTGCTCCCTGATACAGTGACATCCCTCTATACGGTGCCTCTCACCTCAAGCTGCTCCCTGACTGGTACAGTAACATCCCTCTATACTGTGCCTCTCACCCCAAGCTGCTCCCTGACTGATACAGTAACACCCCCTATACTGTGCCTCTCACCTCAAGCTGCTCCCTGACTGATACAGTAACACCCCCTATTACTGTGCCTCTCACCTCAAGCTGCTCCCTGACTGATACAGTAACACCCCCTATACTGTGCCTCTCACCCCAAGCTGCTCCCTGATACAGTAACATTCCTGTATACTGTGCCTCTCACCCCAAGCTGCTCCCTGATACAGTGACATCCCTCTATACGGTGCCTCTCACCTCAAGCTGCTCCCTGATACAGTAACATCCCCTATACTGTGCCTCTCACCTCAAGCTGCTCCCTGACTGATATAGTAACACCCCCTATACTGTGCCTCTCACCCCAAGCTGCTCCCTGATACAGTGACATCCCTCTATACTGTGCCTCTCACCCCAAGCTGCTCCCTGATACAGTGACATCCCTCTATACTGTGCCTCTCACCCCAAGCTGCTCCCTGACTGATACAGTAACACCCCCTATACTGTGCCTCTCACCTCAAGCTGCTCCCTGACTGATACAGTAACACCCCCTATTACTGTGCCTCTCACCTCAAGCTGCTCCCTGACTGATACAGTAACACCCCCTATACTGTGCCTCTCACCCCAAGCTGCTCCCTGATACAGTAACATTCCTGTATACTGTGCCTCTCACCCCAAGCTGCTCCCTGATACAGTGACATCCCTCTATACGGTGCCTCTCACCTCAAGCTGCTCCCTGATACAGTAACATCCCCTATACTGTGCCTCTCACCTCAAGCTGCTCCCTGACTGATATAGTAACACCCCCTATACTGTGCCTCTCACCCCAAGCTGCTCCCTGATACAGTGACATCCCTCTATACTGTGCCTCTCACCCCAAGCTGCTCCCTGATACAGTGTAACATCCCTCTATACTGTGCCTCTCACCTCAAGCTGCTACCTGAAACAGTAACATCCCTTTATACTGTGCCTCTCACCTCAAGCTGCTCCCTGATACAGTAACATCCCTCTATACTGTGCCTCTCACCTCAAGCTGCTCCCTGATACAGTAACATCCCTCTATACTGTGCCTCTCACCTCAAGCTGCTCCCTGAAACAGTAACATCCCTTTATACTGTGCCTCTCACCTCAAGTTGCTCCCTGATACAGTAACATCCCTCTATACTGTGCCTCTCACCTCAAGCTGCTCCCTGATACAGTGACATCCCTCTATACGGTGCCTCTCACCTCAAGCTGCTCCCTGACTGGTACAGTAACATACCTCTATACTGTGCCTCTCACCCCAAGCTGCTCCCTGACTGATACAGTAACACCCCCTATACTGTGCCTCTCACCTCAAGCTGCTCCCTGACTGATACAGTAAAACCCCCTATACTGTGCCTCTCACCTCAAGCTGCTCCCTGACTGATACAGTAACACCCCCTATACTGTGCCTCTCACCCCAAGCTGCTCCCTGATACAGTAACATTCCTCTATACTGTGCCTCTCACCCCAAGCTGCTCCCTGATACAGTGACATCCCTCTATACGGTGCCTCTCACCTCAAGCTGCTCCCTGATACAGTAACATCCCCTATACTGTGCCTCTCACCTCAAGCTGCTCCCTGACTGATATAGTAACACCCCCTATACTGTGCCTCTCACCCCAAGCTGCTCCCTGATACAGTGACATCCCTCTATACTGTGCCTCTCACCCCAAGCTGCTCCCTGATACAGTGACATCCCTCTATACTGTGCCTCTCACCCCAAGCTGCTCCCTGATACAGTGTAACATCCCTCTATACTGTGCCTCTCACCTCAAGCTGCTCCCTGATACAGTAACATCTCTCTATACTGTGCCTCTCACCTCAAGCTGCTCCCTGACTGATACAGTAACACCCCCTATACTGTGCCTCTCACCCCAAGCTGCTCCCTGATACAGTAACATCCCTCTATACTATGCCTCTCACCTCAAGCTGCTCCCTGATACAGTAACATCCCCTATACTGTGCCTCTCACCTCAAGCTGCTCCCTGATACAGTAACATCCCTCTATACTGTGTCTCTCACCCCAAGCTGCTTCCTGATACAGTGACATCCCTCTATACGGTGCCTCTCACCTCAAGCTGCTCCCTGACTGGTACAGTAACATCCCTCTATACTGTGCCTCTCACCCCAAGCTGCTCCCTGACTGATACAGTAACACCCCCTATACTGTGCCTCTCACCTCAAGCTGCTCCCTGACTGATACAGTAACACCCCCTATACTGTGCCTCTCACCTCAAGCTGCTCCCTGACTGATACAGTAACACCCCCTATACTGTGCCTCTCACCCCAAGCTGCTCCCTGATACAGTAACATTCCTCTATACTGTGCCTCTCACCCCAAGCTGCTCCCTGATACAGTGACATCCCTCTATACGGTGCCTCTCACCTCAAGCTGCTCCCTGATACAGTAACATCCCCTATACTGTGCCTCTCACCTCAAGCTGCTCCCTGACTGATATAGTAACACCCCCTATACTGTGCCTCTCACCCCAAGCTGCTCCCTGATACAGTGACATCCCTCTATACTGTGCCTCTCACCCCAAGCTGCTCCCTGATACAGTGACATCCCTCTATACTGTGCCTCTCACCCCAAGCTGCTCCCTGATACAGTAACATCCCTCTATACTGTGCCTCTCACCTCAAGCTGCTCCCTGATACAGTAACATCCCTCTATACTGTGCCTCTCACCTCAAGCTGCTCCCTGACTGATACAGTAACACCCCCTATACTGTGCCTCTCACCCCAAGCTGCTCCCTGATACAGTAACATCCCTCTATACTATGCCTCTCACCTCAAGCTGCTCCCTGATACAGTAACATCCCTCTATACTGTGCCTCTCACCTCAAGCTGCTCCCTGATACAGTAACATCCCTCTATACTGTGCCTCTCACCCCAAGCTGCTCCCTGATAAAGTGACATCCCTCTATACTGTGCCTCTCACCTCAAGCTGCTCCCTGATACAGTAACATCCCTCTATACTGTGCCTCTCACCCCAAGCTGCTCCCTGATACAGTGACATCCCTCTATACGGTGCCTCTCACCTCAAGCTGCTCCCTGACTGGTACAGTAACATCCCTCTATACTGCGTCTTTCACCCCAAGCTGCTCCCTGACTGATACAGTAACACCCCCTATACTGTGCCTCTCACCTCAAGCTGCTCCCTGACTGATACAGTAACACCCCCTATACTGTGCCTCTCACCTCAAGCTGCTCCCTGACTGATACAGTAACACCCCCTATACTGTGCCTCTCACCCCAAGCTGCTCCCTGATACAGTAACATTCCTCTATACTGTGCCTCTCACCCCAAGCTGCTCCCTGATACAGTGACATCCCTCTATACGGTGCCTCTCACCTCAAGCTGCTCCCTGACTGGTACAGTAACATCCCTTTATACTGTGCCTCTCACCCCAAGCTGCTCCCTGACTGATACAGTAACATCCCTATATACTGTGCCTCTCACCTCAAGCTGCTCCCTGATACAGTAACATCCCTCTATACTGTGCCTCTCACCTCAAGCTGCTCCCTGATACAGTGACATCCCTCTATACTGTGCCTCTCACCTGAAGCTGCTCCCTGATACAGTGACATCACTCTATACTGTGCCTCTCACCCCAAGCTGCTCCCTGATACAGTGACATCCCTCTATACTGTGCCTCCCACCCCAAGCTGCTCCCTGATACAGTAACATCCCTCTATACTGTGCCTCTCACCTCAAGCTGCTCCCTGATACAGTAACATCCCTCTATACTGTGCCTCTCACCTCAAGCTGCTCCCTGAAACATTAACATCCCTTTATACTGTGCCTCTCACCTCAAGCTGCTCCCTGATACAGTAACATCCCTCTATACTGTGCCTCTCACCTCAAGCTGCTCCCTGATACAGTGACATCCCTCTATACGGTGCCTCTCACCTCAAGCTGCTCCCTGACTGGTACAGTAACATCCCTCTATACTGTGCCTCTCACCCCAAGCTGCTCCCTGACTGATACAGTAACACCCCCTATACTGTGCCTCTCACCTCAAGCTGCTCCCTGACTGATACAGTAACACCCCCTATTACTGTGCCTCTCACCTCAAGCTGCTCCCTGACTGATACAGTAACACCCCCTATACTGTGCCTCTCACCCCAAGCTGCTCCCTGATACAGTAACATTCCTCTATACTGTGCCTCTCACCCCAAGCTGCTCCCTGATACAGTGACATCCCTCTATACGGTGCCTCTCACCTCAAGCTGCTCCCTGATACAGTAACATCCCCTATACTGTGCCTCTCACCTCAAGCTGCTCCCTGATACAGTAACATCCCTCTATACTGTGACTCTCACCTCAAGCTGCTCCCTGATACAGTAACATCCCTCTATACTGTGCCTCTCACCTCAAGCTGCTCCCTGATACAGTAACATCCCTCTATACTGTGCCTCTCACCTCAAGCTGCTCCCTGATACAGTAACATCCCTCTATACTGTGACTCTCACCTCAAGCTGCTCCCTGATACAGTAACATCCCTCTATACTGTGCCTCTCACCTCAAGCTGCTCCCTGATACAGTAACATCCCTCTATACTGTGCCTCTCACCTCAAGCTGCTCCCTGATACAGTAACATCCCTCTATACTGTGCCTCTCACCTCAAGCTGCTCCCTGATACAGTAACATCCCTCTATACTGTGCCTCTCACCTCAAGCTGCTCCCTGATACAGTAACATCCCTCTATACTGTGCCTCTCACCTCAAGCTGCTCCCTGATACAGTAACATCCCTCTATACTGTGCCTCTCACCTCAAGCTGCTCCCTGATACAGTAACATCCCTCTATAATGTGCCTCTCACCTCAAGCTGCTCCCTGATACAGTAACATCCCTCTATACTGTGCCTCTCACCTCAAGCTGCGCCCTGAAACAGTAACATCCCTTTATACTGTGCCTCTCACCTCAAGCTGCTCCCTGATACAGTAACATCCCTCTATACTGTGCCTCTCACCTCAAGCTGCTCCCTGATACAGTAACATCCCTCTATACTGTGCCTCTCACCTCAAGCTGCTCCCTGACTGATACAGTAACACCCCCTATACTGTGCCTCTCACCTCAAGCTGCTCCCTGATACAGTAACATCCCTCTATACTGTGACTCTCACCTCAAGCTGCTCCCTGATACAGTAACATCCCTCTATACTGTGCCTCTCACCTCAAGCTGCTCCCTGATACAGTAACATCCCTCTATACTGTGCCTCTCACCTCAAGCTGCTCCCTGATACAGTAACATCCCTCTATACTGTGCCTCTCACCTCAAGCTGCTCCCTGATACAGTAACATCCCTCTATACTGTGCCTCTCACCTCAAGCTGCTCCCTGATACAGCAACATCCCTCTATACTGTGCCTCTCACCTCAAGCTGCTCCCTGATACAGTAACATCCCTCTATACTGTGCCTCTCACCTCAAACTGCTCCCTGATACAGTAACATCCCTCTATACTGTGCCTCTCACCCAAGCTGCTCCCTGATACAGTGACATCCCTCTATACTGTGCCTCTCACCTCAAGCTGCTCCCTGACTGATACAGTAACATCCCTCTATACTGTGCCTCTCACCCCAAGCTGCTCCCTGACTGATACAGTAACATCCCTCTATACTGTGCCTCTCACCTCAAGCTGCTCCCTGACTGATACAGTAACACCCCCTATACTGTGCCTCTCACCTCAAGCTGCTCCCTGACTGATACAGTAACACCCCCTATACTGTGCCTCTCACCTCAAGCTGCTCCCTGACTGATACAGTAACACCCCCTATACTGTGCCTCTCACCCCAAGCTGCTCCCTGATACAGTGACATCCCTCGATACTGTGCCTCTCACCTCAAGCTGCTCCCTGATACAGTGACATCCCTCTATACTGTGCCTCTCACCCCAAGCTGCTCCCTGATACAGTGACATCCCTCTATACTGTGCCTCTCACCTCAAGCTGCTCCCTGATACAGTAACATCTCTCTATACTGTGCCTCTCACCCCAAGCTGCTCCCTGACTGATACAGTAACACCCCCTATACTGTGCCTCTCACCTCAAGCTGCTCCCTGACTGATACAGTAACACCCCCTATACTGTGCCTCTCACCTCAAGCTGCTCCCTGACTGATACAGTAACACCCCCTATACTGTGCCTCTCACCCCAAGCTGCTCCCTGATACAGTAACATTCCTCTATACTGTGCCTCTCACCCCAAGCTGCTCCCTGATACAGTGACATCCCTCTATACGGTGCCTCTCACCTCAAGCTGCTCCCTGACAGGTACAGTAACATCCCTCTATACTGTGCCTCTCACCCCAAGCTGCTCCCTGATACAGTGACATCCCTCTATACGGTGCCTCTCACCTCAAGCTGCTCCCTGACTGATACAGTAACATCCCCTATACTGTGCCTCTCACCTCAAGCTGCTCCCTGACTGATACAGTAACACCCCCTATACTGTGCCTCTCACCTCAAGCTGCTCCCTGACTGATACAGTAACACCCCCTATACTGTGCCTCTCACCCCAAGCTGCTCCCTGATACAGTAACATCCCTCTATACTGTGCCTCTCACCTCAAGCTGCTCCCTGACACAGTGACATCCCTCTATACTGTGCCTCTCACCTGAAGCTGCTCCCTGATACAGTGACATCACTCTATACTGTGCCTCTCACCCCAAGCTGCTCCCTGATACAGTGACATCCCTCTATACTGTGCCTCTCACCCCAAGCTGCTCCCTGATACAGTAACATCCCTCTATACTGTGCCTCTCACCTCAAGCTGCTCCCTGATACAGTAACATCCCTCTATACTGTGCCTCTCACCTCAAGCTGCTCCCTGAAACAGTAACATCCCTTTATACTGTGCCTCTCACCTCAAGCTGCTCCCTGATACAGTAACATCCCTCTATACTGTGCCTCTCACCTCAAGCTGCTCCCTGATACAGTAACATCCCTCTATACTGTGCCTCTCACCCCAAGCTGCTCCCTGATACAGTGACATCCCTCTATACAGTGCCTCTCACCTCAAGCTGCTCCCTGACTGGTACAGTAACATCCCTCTATACTGTGCCTCTCACCCCAAGCTGCTCCCTGACTGATACAGTAACACCCCCTATACTGTGCCTCTCAACTCAAGCTGCTCCCTGACTGATACAGTAACACCCCCTATACTGTGCCTCTCACCTCAAGCTGCTCCCTGACTGATACAGTAACACCCCCTATACTGTGCCTCTCACCCCAAGCTGCTCCCTGATACAGTAACATTCCTCTATACTGTGCCTCTCACCCCAAGCTGCTCCCTGATACAGTGACATCCCTCTATACGGTGCCTCTCACCTCAAGCTGCTCCCTGATACAGTAACATCCCCTATACTGTGCCTCTCACCTCAAGATGCTCCCTGACTGATATAGTAACACCCCCTATACTGTGCCTCTCACCCCAAGCTGCTCCCTGACTGATACAGTAACACCCCCTATACTGTGCCTCTCACCCCAAGCTGCTCCCTGATACAGTGACATCCCTCTATACTGTGCCTCTCACCCCAAGCTGCTCCCTGATACAGTGACATCCCTCTATACTGTGCCTCTCACCCCAAGCTGCTCCCTGATACAGTAACATCCCTCTATACTGTGCCTCTCACCTCAAGCTGCTCCCTGACTGATACAGTAACACCCCCTATACTGTGCCTCTCACCTCAAGCTGCTCCCTGACTAATACAGTAACACCCCCTATACTGTGCCTCTCACCTCAAGCTGCTCCCTGACTGATACAGTAACACCCCCTATACTGTGCCTCTCACCCCAAGCTGCTCCCTGATACAGTAACATCCCTCTATACTGTGCCTCTCACCTCAAGCTGCTCCCTGATACAGTAACATCCCTCTATACTGTGCCTCTCACCTCAAGCTGCTCCCTGATACAGTAACATCCCTCTATACTGTGCCTCTCACCCCAAGCTGCTCCCTGATAAAGTGACATCCCTCTATACTGTGCCTCTCACCTCAAGCTGCTCCCTGATACAGTAACATCTCTCTATACTGTGCCTCTCACCCCAAGCTGCTCCCTGACTGATACAGTAACACCCCCTATACTGTGCCTCTCACCTCAAGCTGCTCCCTGACTGATACAGTAACACCCCCTATACTGTGCCTCTCACATCAAGCTGCTCCCTGACTGATACAGTAACACCCCCTATACTGTGCCTCTCACCCCAAGCTGCTCCCTGATACAGTAACATTCCTCTATACTGTGCCTCTCACCCCAAGCTGCTCCCTGATACAGTGACATCCCTCTATACGGTGCCTCTCACCTCAAGCTGCTCCCTGACTGGTACAGTAACATCCCTCTATACTGCGCCTCTCACCCCAAGCTGCTCCCTGACTGATACAGTAACACCCCCTATACTGTGCCTCTCACCTCAAGCTGCTCCCTGACTGATACAGTAACACCCCCTATACTGTGCCTCTCACCCCAAGCTGCTCCCTGATACAGTAACATTCCTCTATACTGTGCCTCTCACCCCAAGCTGCTCCCTGATACAGTGACATCCCTCTATACGGTGCCTCTCACCTCAAGCTGCTCCCTGACTGGTACAGTAACATCCCTCTATACTGTGCCGCTCACCCCAAGCTGCTCCCTGACTGATACAGTAACATCCCTCTATACTGTGCCTCTCACCTCAAGCTGCTCCCTGATACAGTAACATCCCTCTATACTGTGCCTCTCACCTCAAGCTGCTCCCTGATACAGTGACATCCCTCTATACTGTGCCTCTCACCTCAAGCTGCTCCCTGATACAGTGACATCACTCTATACTGTGCCTCTCACCCCAAGCTGCTCCCTGATACAGTGACATCCCTCTATACTGTGCCTCCCACCCCAAGCTGCTCCCTGATACAGTAACATCCCTCTATACTGTGCCTCTCACCTCAAGCTGCTCCCTGATACAGTAACATCCCTCTATACTGTGCCTCTCACCTCAAGCTGCTCCCTGAAACAGTAACATCCCTTTATATTGTGCCTCTCACCTCAAGTTGCTCCCTGATACAGTAAAATCCCTCTATACTGTGCCTCTCACCTCAAGCTGCTCCCTGATACAGTGACATCCCTCTATACGGTGCCTCTCACCTCAAGCTGCTCCCTGACTGGTACAGTAACATCCCTCTATACTGTGCCTCTCACCCCAAGCTGCTCCCTGACTGATACAGTAACACCCCCTATACTGTGCCTCTCACCTCAAGCTGCTCCCTGACTGATACAGTAAAACCCCCTATACTGTGCCTCTCACCTCAAGCTGCTCCCTGACTGATACAGTAACACCCCCTATACTGTGCCTCTCACCCCAAGCTGCTCCCTGATACAGTAACATTCCTCTATACTGTGCCT
The DNA here is from genome assembly GCF_028390025.1 of Pseudophryne corroboree. Classification (NCBI taxonomy): domain Eukaryota; kingdom Metazoa; phylum Chordata; class Amphibia; order Anura; family Myobatrachidae; genus Pseudophryne; species Pseudophryne corroboree. The sequence continues at coordinate 11,909,697 of NC_086444.1, read as the reverse complement.
CTCACCCCAAGCTGCTCCCTGATACAGTGACATCCCTCTATACGGTGCCTCTCACCTCAAGCTGCTCCCTGATACAGTAACATCCCCTATACTGTGCCTCTCACCTCAAGCTGCTCCCTGACTGATATAGTAACACCCCCTATACTGTGCCTCTCACCCCAAGCTGCTCCCTGATACAGTGACATCCCTCTATACTGTGCCTCTCACCCCAAGCTGCTCCCTGATACAGTGACATCCCTCTATACTGTGCCTCTCACCCCAAGCTGCTCCCTGATACAGTGTAACATCCCTCTATACTGTGCCTCTCACCTCAAGCTGCTCCCTGATACAGTAACATCTCTCTATACTGTGCCTCTCACCTCAAGCTGCTCCCTGACTGATACAGTAACACCCCCTATACTGTGCCTCTCACCCCAAGCTGCTCCCTGATACAGTAACATCCCTCTATACTATGCCTCTCACCTCAAGCTGCTCCCTGATACAGTAACATCCTTCTATACTGTGCCTCTCACCTCAAGCTGCTCCCTGATACAGTAACATCCCTCTATACTGTGTCTCTCACCCCAAGCTGCTTCCTGATACAGTGACATCCCTCTATACGGTGCCTCTCACCTCAAGCTGCTCCCTGACTGGTACAGTAACATCCCTCTATACTGTGCCTCTCACCCCAAGCTGCTCCCTGACTGATACAGTAACACCCCCTATACTGTGCCTCTCACCTCAAGCTGCTCCCTGACTGATACAGTAACACCCCCTATACTGTGCCTCTCACCTCAAGCTGCTCCCTGACTGATACAGTAACACCCCCTATACTGTGCCTCTCACCCCAAGCTGCTCCCTGATACAGTAACATTCCTCTATACTGTGCCTCTCACCCCAAGCTGCTCCCTGATACAGTGACATCCCTCTATACGGTGCCTCTCACCTCAAGCTGCTCCCTGATACAGTAACATCCCCTATACTGTGCCTCTCACCTCAAGCTGCTCCCTGACTGATATAGTAACACCCCCTATACTGTGCCTCTCACCCCAAGCTGCTCCCTGATACAGTGACATCCCTCTATACTGTGCCTCTCACCCCAAGCTGCTCCCTGATACAGTGACATCCCTCTATACTGTGCCTCTCACCCCAAGCTGCTCCCTGATACAGTAACATCCCTCTATACTGTGCCTCTCACCTCAAGCTGCTCCCTGATACAGTAACATCCCTCTATACTGTGCCTCTCACCTCAAGCTGCTCCCTGACTGATACAGTAACACCCCCTATACTGTGCCTCTCACCCCAAGCTGCTCCCTGATACAGTAACATCCCTCTATACTGTGCCTCTCACCCCAAGCTGCTCCCTGATAAAGTGACATCCCTCTATACTGTGCCTCTCACCTCAAGCTGCTCCCTGATACAGTAACATCTCTCTATACTGTGCCTCTCACCCCAAGCTGCTCCCTGACTGATACAGTAACACCCCCTATACTGTGCCTCTCACCTCAAGCTGCTCCCTGACTGATACAGTAACACCCCCTATACTGTGCCTCTCACCTCAAGCTGCTCCCTGACTGATACAGTAACACCCCCTATACTGTGCCTCTCACCCCAAGCTGCTCCCTGATACAGTAACATTCCTCTATACTGTGCCTCTCACCCCAAGCTGCTCCCTGATACAGTGACATCCCTCTATACGGTGCCTCTCACCTCAAGCTGCTCCCTGACTGGTACAGTAACATCCCTCTATACTGCGTCTCTCACCCCAAGCTGCTCCCTGACTGATACAGTAACACCCCCTATACTGTGCCTCTCACCTCAAGCTGCTCCCTGACTGATATAGTAACACCCCCTATACTGTGCCTCTCACCTCAAGCTGCTCCCTGACTGATACAGTAACACCCCCTATACTGTGCCTCTCACCCCAAGCTGCTCCCTGATACAGTAGCATTCCTCTATACTGTGCCTCTCACCCCAAGCTGCTCCCTGATACAGTGACATCCCTCTATACGGTGCCTCTCACCTCAAGCTGCTCCCTGACTGGTACAGTAACACCCCTCTATACTGTGCCTCTCACCCCAAGCTGCTCCCTGACTGATACAGTAACATCCCTCTATACTGTGCCTCTCACCTCAAGCTGCTCCCTGATACAGTAACATCCCTCTATACTGTGCCTCTCACCTCAAGCTGCTCCCTGATACAGTGACATCCCTCTATACTGTGCCTCTCACCTGAAGCTGCTCCCTGATACAGTGACATCACTCTATACTGTGCCTCTCACCCCAAGCTGCTCCCTGATACAGTGACATCCCTCTATACTGTGCCTCCCACCCCAAGCTGCTCCCTGATACAGTAACATCCCTCTATACTGTGCCTCTCACCTCAAGCTGCTCCCTGATACAGTAACATTTCTCTATACTGTGCCTCTCACCTCAAGCTGCTCCCTGAAACAGTAACATCCCTTTATACTGTGCCTCTCACCTCAAGCTGCTCCCTGATACAGTAACATCCCTCTATACTGTGCCTCTCACCTCAAGCTGCTCCCTGACTGATACAGTAACACCCCCTATACTGTGCCTCTCACCCCAAGCTGCTCCCTGATACAGTAACATTCCTGTATACTGTGCCTCTCACCCCAAGCTGCTCCCTGATACAGTGACATCCCTCTATACGGTGCCTCTCACCTCAAGCTGCTCCCTGATACAGTAACATCCCCTATACTGTGCCTCTCACCTCAAGCTGCTCCCTGACTGATATAGTAACACCCCCTATACTGTGCCTCTCACCCCAAGCTGCTCCCTGATACAGTGACATCCCTCTATACTGTGCCTCTCACCCCAAGCTGCTCCCTGACTGATACAGTAACACCCCTCTATACTGTGCCTCTCACCCCAAGCTGCTCCCTGACTGATACAGTAACATCCCTCTATACTGTGCCTCTCACCTCAAGCTGCTCCCTGATACAGTGACATCCCTCTATACGGTGCCTCTCACCTCAAGCTGCTCCCTGACTGATACAGTAACAACCCCTATTACTGTGCCTCTCACCTCAAGCTGCTCCCTGACTGATACAGTAACACCCCCTATACTGTGCCTCTCACCCCAAGCTGCTCCCTGATACAGTAACATTCCTGTATACTGTGCCTCTCACCCCAAGCTGCTCCCTGATACAGTGACATCCCTCTATACGGTGCCTCTCACCTCAAGCTGCTCCCTGATACAGTAACATCCCCTATACTGTGCCTCTCACCTCAAGCTGCTCCCTGACTGATATAGTAACACCCCCTATACTGTGCCTCTCACCCCAAGCTGCTCCCTGATACAGTGACATCCCTCTATACTGTGCCTCTCACCCCAAGCTGCTCCCTGATACAGTGACATCCCTCTATACTGTGCCTCTCACCCCAAGCTGTTCCCTGATACAGTGTAACATCCCTCTATACTGTGCCTCTCACTTCAAGCTGCTCCCTGATACAGTAACATCTCTCTATACTGTGCCTCTCACCTCAAGCTGCTCCCTGATACAGTAACATCCCTCTATACTGTGTCTCTCACCCCAAGCTGCTCCCTGATACAGTGACATCCCTCTATACGGTGCCTCTCACCTCAAGCTGCTCCCTGACTGGTACAGTAACATCCCTCTATACTGTGCCTCACACCCAAGCTGCTCCCTGACTGATACAGTAACACCCCCTATACTGTGCCTCTCACCTCAAGCTGCTCCCTGACTGATACAGTAACACCCCCTATACTGTGCCTCTCACCTCAAGCTGCTCCCTGACTGATACAGTAACACCCCCTATACTGTGCCTCTCACCCCAAGCTGCTCCCTGATACAGTAACATTCCTCTATACTGTGCCTCTCACCCCAAGCTGCTCCCTGATACAGTGACATCCCTCTATACGGTGCCTCTCACCTCAAGCTGCTCCCTGATACAGTAACATCCCCTATACTGTGCCTCTCACCTCAAGCTGCTCCCTGACTGATATAGTAACACCCCCTATACTGTGCCTCTCACCCCAAGCTGCTCCCTGATACAGTGACATCTCTCTATACTGTGCCTCTCACCCCAAGCTGCTCCCTGATACAGTGACATCCCTCTATACTGTGCCTCTCACCCCAAGCTGCTCCCTGATACAGTAACATCCCTCTATACTGTGCCTCTCACCTCAAGCTGCTCCCTGATACAGTAACATCTCTCTATACTGTGCCTCTCACCCCAAGCTGCTCCCTGATACAGTAACAGCCCTCTATACTGTGCCTCTCACCTCAAGCTGCTCCCTGACTGATACAGTAACACCCCCTATACTGTGCCTCTCACCTCAAGCTGCTCCCTGACTGATACAGTAACACCCCCTATACTGTGCCTCTTACCTCAAGCTGCTCCCTGACTGATACAGTAACACCCCCTATACTGTGCCTCTCACCTCAAGCTGCTCCCTGACTGATACAGTAACACCCCCTATACTGTGCCTCTCACCCCAAGCTGCTCCCTGATACAGTAACATCCCTCTATACTGTGCCTCTCACCTCAAGCTGCTCCCTGATACAGTAACATCCCTCTATACTGTGCCTCTCACCTCAAGCTGCTCCCTGATACAGTAACATCCCTCTATACAGTGCCTCTCACCTCAAGCTGCTCCCTGACTGATACAGTAACACCCCCTATACTGTGCCTCTCACCTCAAGCTGCTAACGGATACAGTAACATCCCTCTATACTGTGCCTCTCACCCCAAGCTGCTCCCTGATACAGTGACATCCCTCTATACGGTGCCTCTCACCTCAAGCTGCTCCCTGACTGGTACAGTAACATCCCTCTATACTGTGCCTCTCACCCCAAGCTGCTCCCTGACTGATACAGTAACATCCCTCTATACTGTGCCTCTCACCTCAAGCTGCTCCCTGATACAGTAACATCCCTCTATACTGTGCCTCTCACCTCAAGCTGCGCCCTGAAACAGTAACATCCCTTTATACTGTGCCTCTCACCTCAAGCTGCTCCCTGATACAGTAACATCCCTCTATGCTGTGCCTCTCACCTCAAGCTGCTCCCTGATACAGTAACATCCCTCTATACTGTGCCTCTCACCCCAAGCTGCTCCCTGACTGATACAGTAACACCCCCTATACTGTGCCTCTCACCTCAAGCTGCTCCCTGACTGATACAGTAACACCCCCTATACTGTGCCTCTCACCTCAAGCTGCTCCCTGACTGATACAGTAACACCCCCTATACTGTGCCTCTCACCCCAAGCTGCTCCCTGATACAGTAACATTCCTCTATACTGTGCCTCTCACCCCAAGCTGCTCCCTGATACAGTGACATCCCTCTATACGGTGCCTCTCACCTCAAGCTGCTCCCTGATACAGTAACATCCCCTATACTGTGCCTCTCACCTCAAGCTGCTCCCTGACTGATATAGTAACACCCCCTATACTGTGCCTCTCACCCCAAGCTGCTCCCTGATACAGTGACATCCCTCTATACTGTGCCTCTCACCCCAAGCTGCTCCCTGATACAGTGACATCCCTCTATACTGTGCCTCTCACCCCAAGCTGCTCCCTGATACAGTAACATCCCTCTATACTGTGCCTCTCACCTCAAGCTGCTCCCTGATACAGTAACATCCCTCTATACTGTGCCTCTCACCTCAAGCTGCTCCCTGACTGATACAGTAACACCCCCTATACTGTGCCTCTCACCCCAAGCTGCTCCCTGATACAGTAACATCCCTCTATACTGTGCCTCTCACCCCAAGCTGCTCCCTGATAAAGTGACATCCCTCTATACTGTGCCTCTCACCTCAAGCTGCTCCCTGATACAGTAACATCTCTCTATACTGTGCCTCTCACCCCAAGCTGCTCCCTGACTGATACAGTAACACCCCCTATACTGTGCCTCTCACCTCAAGCTGCTCCCTGACTGATACAGTAACACCCCCTATACTGTGCCTCTCACCTCAAGCTGCTCCCTGACTGATACAGTAACACCCCCTATACTGTGCCTCTCACCCCAAGCTGCTCCCTGATACAGTAACATTCCTCTATACTGTGCCTCTCACCCCAAGCTGCTCCCTGATACAGTGACATCCCTCTATACGGTGCCTCTCACCTCAAGCTGCTCCCTGACTGGTACAGTAACATCCCTCTATACTGCGTCTCTCACCCCAAGCTGCTCCCTGACTGATACAGTAACACCCCCTATACTGTGCCTCTCACCTCAAGCTGCTCCCTGACTGATACAGTAACACCCCCTATACTGTGCCTCTCACCTCAAGCTGCTCCCTGACTGATACAGTAACACCCCCTATACTGTGCCTCTCACCCCAAGCTGCTCCCTGATACAGTAGCATTCCTCTATACTGTGCCTCTCACCCCAAGCTGCTCCCTGATACAGTGACATCCCTCTATACGGTGCCTCTCACCTCAAGCTGCTCCCTGACTGGTACAGTAACACCCCTCTATACTGTGCCTCTCACCCCAAGCTGCTCCCTGACTGATACAGTAACATCCCTCTATACTGTGCCTCTCACCTCAAGCTGCTCCCTGATACAGTAACATCCCTCTATACTGTGCCTCTCACCTCAAGCTGCTCCCTGATACAGTGACATCCCTCTATACTGTGCCTCTCACCTGAAGCTGCTCCCTGATACAGTGACATCACTCTATACTGTGCCTCTCACCCCAAGCTGCTCCCTGATACAGTGACATCCCTCTATACTGTGCCTCCCACCCCAAGCTGCTCCCTGATACAGTAACATCCCTCTATACTGTGCCTCTCACCTCAAGCTGCTCCCTGATACAGTAACATTTCTCTATACTGTGCCTCTCACCTCAAGCTGCTCCCTGAAACAGTAACATCCCTTTATACTGTGCCTCTCACCTCAAGCTGCTCCCTGATACAGTAACATCCCTCTATACTGTGCCTCTCACCTCAAGCTGCTCCCTGATACAGTGACATCCCTCTATACGGTGCCTCTCACCTCAAGCTGCTCCCTGACTGGTACAGTAATATCCCTCTATACTGTGCCTCTCACCCCAAGCTGCTCCCTGACTGATACAGTAACACCCCCTATACTGTGCCTCTCACCTCAAGCTGCTCCCTGACTGATACAGTAACACCCCCTATTACTGTGCCTCTCACCTCAAGCTGCTCCCTGACTGATACAGTAACACCCCCTATACTGTGCCTCTCACCCCAAGCTGCTCCCTGATACAGTAACATTCCTGTATACTGTGCCTCTCACCCCAAGCTGCTCCCTGATACAGTGACATCCCTCTATACGGTGCCTCTCACCTCAAGCTGCTCCCTGATACAGTAACATCCCCTATACTGTGCCTCTCACCTCAAGCTGCTCCCTGACTGATATAGTAACACCCCCTATACTGTGCCTCTCACCCCAAGCTGCTCCCTGATACAGTGACATCCCTCTATACTGTGCCTCTCACCCCAAGCTGCTCCCTGATACAGTGACATCCCTCTATACTGTGCCTCTCACCCCAAGCTGCTCCCTGACTGATACAGTAACACCCCCTATACTGTGCCTCTCACCTCAAGCTGCTCCCTGACTGATACAGTAACAACCCCTATTACTGTGCCTCTCACCTCAAGCTGCTCCCTGACTGATACAGTAACACCCCCCTATACTGTGCCTCTCACCCCAAGCTGCTCCCTGATACAGTAACATTCCTGTATACTGTGCCTCTCACCCCAAGCTGCTCCCTGATACAGTGACATCCCTCTATACGGTGCCTCTCACCTCAAGCTGCTCCCTGATACAGTAACATCCCCTATACTGTGCCTCTCACCTCAAGCTGCTCCCTGACTGATATAGTAACACCCCCTATACTGTGCCTCTCACCCCAAGCTGCTCCCTGATACAGTGACATCCCTCTATACTGTGCCTCTCACCCCAAGCTGCTCCCTGATACAGTGACATCCCTCTATACTGTGCCTCTCACCCCAAGCTGTTCCCTGATACAGTGTAACATCCCTCTATACTGGCCTCTCACTTCAAGCTGCTCCCTGATACAGTAACATCTCTCTATACTGTGCCTCTCACCTCAAGCTGCTCCCTGATACAGTAACATCCCTCTATACTGTGTCTCTCACCCCAAGCTGCTCCCTGATACAGTGACATCCCTCTATACGGTGCCTCTCACCTCAAGCTGCTCCCTGACTGGTACAGTAACATCCCTCTATACTGTGCCTCACACCCAAGCTGCTCCCTGACTGATACAGTAACACCCCCTATACTGTGCCTCTCACCTCAAGCTGCTCCCTGACTGATACAGTAACACCCCCTATACTGTGCCTCTCACCTCAAGCTGCTCCCTGACTGATACAGTAACACCCCCTATACTGTGCCTCTCACCCCAAGCTGCTCCCTGATACAGTAACATTCCTCTATACTGTGCCTCTCACCCCAAGCTGCTCCCTGATACAGTGACATCCCTCTATACGGTGCCTCTCACCTCAAGCTGCTCCCTGATACAGTAACATCCCCTATACTGTGCCTCTCACCTCAAGCTGCTCCCTGACTGATATAGTAACACCCCCTATACTGTGCCTCTCACCCCAAGCTGCTCCCTGATACAGTGACATCTCTCTATACTGTGCCTCTCACCCCAAGCTGCTCCCTGATACAGTGACATCCCTCTATACTGTGCCTCTCACCCCAAGCTGCTCCCTGATACAGTAACATCCCTCTATACTGTGCCTCTCACCTCAAGCTGCTCCCTGATACAGTAACATCTCTCTATACTGTGCCTCTCACCCCAAGCTGCTCCCTGATACAGTAACAGCCCTCTATACTGTGCCTCTCACCTCAAGCTGCTCCCTGACTGATACAGTAACACCCCCTATACTGTGCCTCTCACCTCAAGCTGCTCCCTGACTGATACAGTAACACCCCCTATACTGTGCCTCTTACCTCAAGCTGCTCCCTGACTGATACAGTAACACCCCCTATACTGTGCCTCTCACCTCAAGCTGCTCCCTGACTGATACAGTAACACCCCCTATACTGTGCCTCTCACCCCAAGCTGCTCCCTGATACAGTAACATCCCTCTATACTGTGCCTCTCACCTCAAGCTGCTCCCTGATACAGTAACATCCCTCTATACTGTGCCTCTCACCTCAAGCTGCTCCCTGATACAGTAACATCCCTCTATACAGTGCCTCTCACCTCAAGCTGCTCCCTGACTGATACAGTAACACCCCCTATACTGTGCCTCTCACCTCAAGCTGCTAACGGATACAGTAACATCCCTCTATACTGTGCCTCTCACCCCAAGCTGCTCCCTGATACAGTGACATCCCTCTATACGGTGCCTCTCACCTCAAGCTGCTCCCTGACTGGTACAGTAACATCCCTCTATACTGTGCCTCTCACCCCAAGCTGCTCCCTGACTGATACAGTAACATCCCTCTATACTGTGCCTCTCACCTCAAGCTGCTCCCTGATACAGTAACATCCCTCTATACTGTGCCTCTCACCTCAAGCTGCGCCCTGAAACAGTAACATCCCTTTATACTGTGCCTCTCACCTCAAGCTGCTCCCTGATACAGTAACATCCCTCTATGCTGTGCCTCTCACCTCAAGCTGCTCCCTGATACAGTAACATCCCTCTATACTGTGCCTCTCACCCCAAGCTGCTCCCTGACTGATACAGTAACACCCCCTATACTGTGCCTCTCACCTCAAGCTGCTCCCTGACTGATACAGTAACACCCCCTATACTGTGCCTCTCACCTCAAGCTGCTCCCTGACTGATACAGTAACACCCCCTATACTGTGCCTCTCACCCCAAGCTGCTCCCTGATACAGTAACATTCCTCTATACTGTGCCTCTCACCCCAAGCTGCTCCCTGATACAGTGACATCCCTCTATACGGTGCCTCTCACCTCAAGCTGCTCCCTGATACAGTAACATCCCCTATACTGTGCCTCTCACCTCAAGCTGCTCCCTGACTGATATAGTAACACCCCCTATACTGTGCCTCTCACCCCAAGCTGCTCCCTGATACAGTGACATCCCTCTATACTGTGCCTCTCACCCCAAGCTGCTCCCTGATACAGTGACATCCCTCTATACTGTGCCTCTCACCCCAAGCTGCTCCCTGATACAGTAACATCCCTCTATACTGTGCCTCTCACCTCAAGCTGCTCCCTGATACAGTAACATCCCTCTATACTGTGCCTCTCACCTCAAGCTGCTCCCTGACTGATACAGTAACACCCCCTATACTGTGCCTCTCACCCCAAGCTGCTCCCTGATACAGTAACATCCCTCTATACTGTGCCTCTCACCCCAAGCTGCTCCCTGATAAAGTGACATCCCTCTATACTGTGCCTCTCACCTCAAGCTGCTCCCTGATACAGTAACATCTCTCTATACTGTGCCTCTCACCCCAAGCTGCTCCCTGACTGATACAGTAACACCCCCTATACTGTGCCTCTCACCTCAAGCTGCTCCCTGACTGATACAGTAACACCCCCTATACTGTGCCTCTCACCTCAAGCTGCTCCCTGACTGATACAGTAACACCCCCTATACTGTGCCTCTCACCCCAAGCTGCTCCCTGATACAGTAACATTCCTCTATACTGTGCCTCTCACCCCAAGCTGCTCCCTGATACAGTGACATCCCTCTATACGGTGCCTCTCACCTCAAGCTGCTCCCTGACTGGTACAGTAACATCCCTCTATACTGCGTCTCTCACCCCAAGCTGCTCCCTGACTGATACAGTAACACCCCCTATACTGTGCCTCTCACCTCAAGCTGCTCCCTGACTGATACAGTAACACCCCCTATACTGTGCCTCTCACCTCAAGCTGCTCCCTGACTGATACAGTAACACCCCCTATACTGTGCCTCTCACCCCAAGCTGCTCCCTGATACAGTAGCATTCCTCTATACTGTGCCTCTCACCCCAAGCTGCTCCCTGATACAGTGACATCCCTCTATACGGTGCCTCTCACCTCAAGCTGCTCCCTGACTGGTACAGTAACACCCCTCTATACTGTGCCTCTCACCCCAAGCTGCTCCCTGACTGATACAGTAACATCCCTCTATACTGTGCCTCTCACCTCAAGCTGCTCCCTGATACAGTAACATCCCTCTATACTGTGCCTCTCACCTCAAGCTGCTCCCTGATACAGTGACATCCCTCTATACTGTGCCTCTCACCTGAAGCTGCTCCCTGATACAGTGACATCACTCTATACTGTGCCTCTCACCCCAAGCTGCTCCCTGATACAGTGACATCCCTCTATACTGTGCCTCCCACCCCAAGCTGCTCCCTGATACAGTAACATCCCTCTATACTGTGCCTCTCACCTCAAGCTGCTCCCTGATACAGTAACATTTCTCTATACTGTGCCTCTCACCTCAAGCTGCTCCCTGAAACAGTAACATCCCTTTATACTGTGCCTCTCACCTCAAGCTGCTCCCTGATACAGTAACATCCCTCTATACTGTGCCTCTCACCTCAAGCTGCTCCCTGATACAGTGACATCCCTCTATACGGTGCCTCTCACCTCAAGCTGCTCCCTGACTGGTACAGTAATATCCCTCTATACTGTGCCTCTCACCCCAAGCTGCTCCCTGACTGATACAGTAACACCCCCTATACTGTGCCTCTCACCTCAAGCTGCTCCCTGACTGATACAGTAACACCCCCTATTACTGTGCCTCTCACCTCAAGCTGCTCCCTGACTGATACAGTAACACCCCCTATACTGTGCCTCTCACCCCAAGCTGCTCCCTGATACAGTAACATTCCTGTATACTGTGCCTCTCACCCCAAGCTGCTCCCTGATACAGTGACATCCCTCTATACGGTGCCTCTCACCTCAAGCTGCTCCCTGATACAGTAACATCCCCTATACTGTGCCTCTCACCTCAAGCTGCTCCCTGACTGATATAGTAACACCCCCTATACTGTGCCTCTCACCCCAAGCTGCTCCCTGATACAGTGACATCCCTCTATACTGTGCCTCTCACCCCAAGCTGCTCCCTGATACAGTGACATCCCTCTATACTGTGCCTCTCACCCCAAGCTGCTCCCTGACTGATACAGTAACACCCCCTATACTGTGCCTCTCACCTCAAGCTGCTCCCTGACTGATACAGTAACAACCCCTATTACTGTGCCTCTCACCTCAAGCTGCTCCCTGACTGATACAGTAACACCCCCTATACTGTGCCTCTCACCCCAAGCTGCTCCCTGATACAGTAACATTCCTGTATACTGTGCCTCTCACCCCAAGCTGCTCCCTGATACAGTGACATCCCTCTATACGGTGCCTCTCACCTCAAGCTGCTCCCTGATACAGTAACATCCCCTATACTGTGCCTCTCACCTCAAGCTGCTCCCTGACTGATATAGTAACACCCCCTATACTGTGCCTCTCACCCCAAGCTGCTCCCTGATACAGTGACATCCCTCTATACTGTGCCTCTCACCCCAAGCTGCTCCCTGATACAGTGACATCCCTCTATACTGTGCCTCTCACCCCAAGCTGTTCCCTGATACAGTGTAACATCCCTCTATACTGTGCCTCTCACTTCAAGCTGCTCCCTGATACAGTAACATCTCTCTATACTGTGCCTCTCACCTCAAGCTGCTCCCTGATACAGTAACATCCCTCTATACTGTGTCTCTCACCCCAAGCTGCTCCCTGATACAGTGACATCCCTCTATACGGTGCCTCTCACCTCAAGCTGCTCCCTGACTGGTACAGTAACATCCCTCTATACTGTGCCTCACACCCAAGCTGCTCCCTGACTGATACAGTAACACCCCCTATACTGTGCCTCTCACCTCAAGCTGCTCCCTGACTGATACAGTAACACCCCCTATACTGTGCCTCTCACCTCAAGCTGCTCCCTGACTGATACAGTAACACCCCCTATACTGTGCCTCTCACCCCAAGCTGCTCCCTGATACAGTAACATTCCTCTATACTGTGCCTCTCACCCCAAGCTGCTCCCTGATACAGTGACATCCCTCTATACGGTGCCTCTCACCTCAAGCTGCTCCCTGATACAGTAACATCCCCTATACTGTGCCTCTCACCTCAAGCTGCTCCCTGACTGATATAGTAACACCCCCTATACTGTGCCTCTCACCCCAAGCTGCTCCCTGATACAGTGACATCTCTCTATACTGTGCCTCTCACCCCAAGCTGCTCCCTGATACAGTGACATCCCTCTATACTGTGCCTCTCACCCCAAGCTGCTCCCTGATACAGTAACATCCCTCTATACTGTGCCTCTCACCTCAAGCTGCTCCCTGATACAGTAACATCTCTCTATACTGTGCCTCTCACCCCAAGCTGCTCCCTGATACAGTAACAGCCCTCTATACTGTGCCTCTCACCTCAAGCTGCTCCCTGACTGATACAGTAACACCCCCTATACTGTGCCTCTCACCTCAAGCTGCTCCCTGACTGATACAGTAACACCCCCTATACTGTGCCTCTTACCTCAAGCTGCTCCCTGACTGATACAGTAACACCCCCTATACTGTGCCTCTCACCTCAAGCTGCTCCCTGACTGATACAGTAACACCCCCTATACTGTGCCTCTCACCCCAAGCTGCTCCCTGATACAGTAACATCCCTCTATACTGTGCCTCTCACCTCAAGCTGCTCCCTGATACAGTAACATCCCTCTATACTGTGCCTCTCACCTCAAGCTGCTCCCTGATACAGTAACATCCCTCTATACAGTGCCTCTCACCTCAAGCTGCTCCCTGACTGATACAGTAACACCCCCTATACTGTGCCTCTCACCTCAAGCTGCTAACGGATACAGTAACATCCCTCTATACTGTGCCTCTCACCCCAAGCTGCTCCCTGATACAGTGACATCCCTCTATACGGTGCCTCTCACCTCAAGCTGCTCCCTGACTGGTACAGTAACATCCCTCTATACTGTGCCTCTCACCCCAAGCTGCTCCCTGACTGATACAGTAACATCCCTCTATACTGTGCCTCTCACCTCAAGCTGCTCCCTGATACAGTAACATCCCTCTATACTGTGCCTCTCACCTCAAGCTGCGCCCTGAAACAGTAACATCCCTTTATACTGTGCCTCTCACCTCAAGCTGCTCCCTGATACAGTAACATCCCTCTATGCTGTGCCTCTCACCTCAAGCTGCTCCCTGATACAGTAACATCCCTCTATACTGTGCCTCTCACCTCAAGCTGCTCCCTGACTGATACAGTAACACCCCCTATACTGTGCCTCTCACCTCAAGCTGCTCCCTGATACAGTAACATCCCTCTATACTGTGCCTCTCACCCCAAGCTGCTCCCTGATACAGTGACATCCCTCTATACTGTGCCTCTCACCCCAAGCTGCTCACTGATACAGTGACATCCCTCTATACTGTGCCTCTCACCCCAAGCTGCTCCCTGATACAGTAACATCTCTCTATACTGTGCCTCTCACCCCAAGCTGCTCCCTGACTGATACAGTAACATCCCTCTATACTGTGCCTCTCACCTCAAGCTGCTCCCTGATACAGTAACATCCCCTATACTGTGCCTCTCACCTCAAGCTGCTCCCTGACTGATACAGTAACACCCCCTATACTGTGCCTCTCACCTCAAGCTGCTCCCTGACTGATACAGTAACACCCCCTATACTGTGCCTCTCACCTCAAGCTGCTCCATGACTGATACAGTAACATCTCTCTATACTGTTCCTCTCACCCCAAGCTGCTCCCTGACTGATACAGTAACACCCCCTATACTGTGCCTCTCACCTCAAGCTGCTCCCTGACTGATACAGTAACACCCCCTATACTGTGCCTCTCACCTCAAGCTGCTCCCTGACTGATACAGTAACACCCCCTATACTGTGCCTCTCACCTCAAGCTGCTCCCTGACTGATACAGTAACACCCCCTATACTGTGCCTCTCACCCCAAGCTGCTCCCTGATACAGTAACATTCCTCTATACTGTGCCTCTCACCCCAAGCTGCTCCCTGATACAGTGACATCCTTCTATACGGTGCCTCTCACCTCAAGCTGCTCCCTGACTGGTACAGTAACATCCCTCTATACTGCGCCTCTCACCGCAAGCTGCTCCCTGACTGATACAGTAACACCCCCTATACTGCGCCTCTCACCTCAAGCTGCTCCCTGACTGATACAGTAACACCCCCTATACTGTGCCTCTCACCTCAAACTGCTCCCTGACTGATACAGTAACACACCCTATACTGTGCCTCTCACCCCAAGCTGCTCCCTGATACAGTAACATTCCTCTATACTGTGCCTCTCACCCCAAGCTGCTCCCTGATACAGTGACATCCCTCTATACGGTGCCTCTCACCTCAAGCTGCTCCCTGACTGGTACAGTAACATCCCTCTATACTGTGCCTCTCACCCCAAGCTGCTCCCTGACTGATACAGTAACATCCCTCTATACTGTGCCTCTCACCTCAAGCTGCTCCCTGATACAGTAACATCCCTCTATACTGTGCCTCTCACCTCAAGCTGCTCCCTGATACAGTGACATCCCTCTATACTGTGCCTCTCACCTGAAGCTGCTCCCTGATACAGTGACATCCATCTATACTGTGCCTCTCACCTCAAGCTGCTCCCTGAAACAGTAACATCCCTTTATACTGTGCCTCTCACCTCAAGCTGCTCCCTGATACAGTAACATCCCTCTATACTGTGCCTCTCACCTCAAGCTGCTCCCTGATACAGTAACATCCCTCTATACTGTGCCTCTCACCCCAAGCTGCTCCCTGATACAGTAACATCCCTCTATACTGTGCCTCTCACCTCAAGCTGCTCCCTGATACAGTAACATCCCTCTATACTGTGCCTCTCACCTCAAGCTGCTCCCTGAAACAGTAACATCCCTTTATACTGTGCCTCTCACCTCAAGCTGCTCCCTGATACAGTAACATCCCTCTATACTGTGCCTCTCACCTCAAGCTGCTCCCTGATACAGTAACATCCCTCTATACTGTGCCTCTCACCCCAAGCTGCTCCCTGATACAGTAACATCCCTCTATACTGTGCCTCTCACCTCAAGCTGCTCCCTGATACAGTAACATCCCTCTATACTGTGCCTCTCACCCCAAGCTGCTCCCTGATACAGTGACATCCCTCTATACTGTGCCTCTCACCCCAAGCTGCTCCCTGATACAGTGACATCCCTCTATACTGTGCCTCTCACATCAAGCTGCTCCCTGATACAGTAACATCTCTCTATACTGTGCCTCTCACCCCAAGCTGCTCCCTGACTGATACAGTAACATCCCTCTATACTGTGCCTCTCACCTCAAGCTGCTCCCTGATACAGTAACATCCCCTATACTGTGCCTCTCACCTCAAGCTGCTCCCTGACTGATACAGTAACACCCCCTATACTGTGCCTCTCACCTCAAGCTGCTCCCTGACTGATACAGTAACACCCCCTATACTGTGCCTCTCACCTCAAGCTGCTCCATGACTGATACAGTAACATCTCTATATACTGTTCCTCTCACCCCAAGCTGCTCCCTGACTGATACAGTAACACCCCCTATACTGTGCCTCTCACCTCAAGCTGCTCCCTGACTGATACAGTAACACCCCCTATACTGTGCCTCTCACCTCAAGCTGCTCCCTGACTGATACAGTAACACCCCCTATACTGTGCCTCTCACCTCAAGCTGCTCCCTGACTGATACAGTAACACCCCCTATACTGTGCCTCTCACCTCAAGCTGCTCCCTGACTGATACAGTAACACCCCCTATACTGTGCCTCTCACCCGAAGCTGCTCCCTGATACAGTAACATTCCTCTATACTGTGCCTCTCACCCCAAGCTGCTCCCTGATACAGTGACATCCCTCTATACGGTGCCTCTCACCTCAAGCTGCTCCCTGACTGGTACAGTAACATCCCTCTATACTGCGCCTCTCACCGCAAGCTGCTCCCTGACTGATACAGTAACACCCCCTATACTGTGCCTCTCACCTCAAGCTGCTCCCTGACTGATACAGTAACATCCCTCTATACTGTGCCTCTCACCTCAAGCTGCTCCCTGATACAGTAACATCCCTGTATACTGTGCTTCTCACCTCAAGCTGCTCCCTGATACAGTGACATCCCTCTATACTGTGCCTCTCACCTGAAGCTGCTCCCTGATACAGTGACATCCCTCTATACTGTGCCTCTCACCCCAAGCTGCTCCCTGATACAGTGACATCCCTCTATACTGTGCCTCTCACATCAAGCTGCTCCCTGATACAGTAACATCTCTCTATACTGTGCCTCTCACCCCAAGCTGCTCCCTGACTGATACAGTAACATCCCTCTATACTGTGCCTCTCACCTCAAGCTGCTCCCTGATACAGTAACATCCCCTATACTGTGCCTCTCACCTCAAGCTGCTCCCTGACTGATACAGTAACACCCCCTATACTGTGCCTCTCACCTCAAGCTGCTCCCTGACTGATACAGTAACACCCCCTATACTGTGCCTCTCACCTCAAGCTGCTCCATGACTGATACAGTAACATCTCTATATACTGTTCCTCTCACCCCAAGCTGCTCCCTGACTGATACAGTAACACCCCCTATACTGTGCCTCTCACCTCAAGCTGCTCCCTGACTGATACAGTAACACCCCCTATACTGTGCCTCTCACCTCAAGCTGCTCCCTGACTGATACAGTAACACCCCCTATACTGTGCCTCTCACCTCAAGCTGCTCCCTGACTGATACAGTAACACCCCCTATACTGTGCCTCTCACCTCAAGCTGCTCCCTGACTGATACAGTAACACCCCCTATACTGTGCCTCTCACCCGAAGCTGCTCCCTGATACAGTAACATTCCTCTATACTGTGCCTCTCACCCCAAGCTGCTCCCTGATACAGTGACATCCCTCTATACGGTGCCTCTCACCTCAAGCTGCTCCCTGACTGGTACAGTAACATCCCTCTATACTGCGCCTCTCACCGCAAGCTGCTCCCTGACTGATACAGTAACACCCCCTATACTGTGCCTCTCACCTCAAGCTGCTCCCTGACTGATACAGTAACACCCCCTATACTGTGCCTCTCACCTCAAGCTGCTCCCTGACTGATACAGTAACACCCCCTATACTGTGCCTCTCACCCCAAGCTGCTCCCTGATACAGTAACATTCCTCTATACTGTGCCTCTCACCCCAAGCTGCTCCCTGATACAGTGACATCCCTCTATACGGTGCCTCTCACCTCAAGCTGCTCCCTGACTGGTACAGTAACATCCCTCTATACTGTGCCTCTCACCCCAAGCTGCTCCCTGACTGATACAGTAACATCCCTCTATACTGTGCCTCTCACCTCAAGCTGCTCCCTGATACAGTAACATCCCTGTATACTGTGCTTCTCACCTCAAGCTGCTCCCTGATACAGTGACATCCCTCTATACTGTGCCTCTCACCTGAAGCTGCTCCCTGATACAGTGACATCACTCTATACTGTGCCTCTCACCCCAAGCTGCTCCCTGATACAGTGACATCCCTCTATACTGTGCCTCTCACCCCAAGCTGCTCCCTGATACAGTAACATCCCTCTATACTGTGCCTCTCACCCCAAGCTGCTCCCTGATATAGTAACATCCCTCTATACTGTGCCTCTCACCTCAAGCTGCTCCCTGATACAGTAACATCCCTCTATACTGTGCCTCTCACCTCAAGCTGCTCCCTGAAACAGTAACATCCTTTTATACTGTGCCTCTCACCTCAAGCTGCTCCCTGATACAGTAACATCCCTCTATACTGTGCCTCTCACCTCAAGCTGCTCCCTGATACAGTAACATCCCTCTATACTGTGCCTCCCACCCCAAGCTGCTCCCTGATACAGTAACATCCCTCTATACTGTGCCTCTCACCTCAAGCTGCTCCCTGATACAGTAACATCCCTCTATACTGTGCCTCTCACCTCAAGCTGCTCCCTGAAACAGTAACATCCCTTTATACTGTGCCTCTCACCTCAAGCTGCTCCCTGATACAGTAACATCCCTCTATACTGTGCCTCTCACCTCAAGCTGCTCCCTGATACAGTAACATCCCTCTATACTGTGCCTCTCACCCCAAGCTGCTCCCTGATACAGTGACATCCCTCTATACTGTGCCTCTCACCCCAAGCTGCTCCCTGATACAGTGACATCCCTCTATACTGTGCCTCTCACCCCAAGCTGCTCCCTGATACAGTGACATCCCTCTATACTGTGCCTCTCACCTCAAGCTGCTCCCTGATACAGTAACATCTCTCTATACTGTGCCTCTCACCCCAAGCTGCTCCCTGACTGATACAGTAACATCCCTCTATACTGTGCCTCTCACCTCAAGCTGCTCCCTGATACAGTAACATCCCCTATACTGTGCCTCTCACCTCAAGCTGCTCCCTGACTGATACAGTAACACCCCCTATACTGTGCCTCTCACCTCAAGCTGCTCCCTGACTGATACAGTAACACCCCCTATACTGTGCCTCTCACCTCAAGCTGCTCCATGACTGATACAGTAACATCTCTCTATACTGTTCCTCTCACCCCAAGCTGCTCCCTGACTGATACAGTAACACCCCCTATACTGTGCCTCTCACCTCAAGCTGCTCCCTGACTGATACAGTAACACCCCCTATACTGTGCCTCTCACCTCAAGCTGCTCCCTGACTGATACAGTAACACCCCCTATACTGTGCCTCTCACCTCAAGCTGCTCCCTGACTGATACAGTAACACCCCCTATACTGTGCCTCTCACCTCAAGCTGCTCCCTGACTGATACAGTAACACCCCCTATACTGTGCCTCTCACCCCAAGCTGCTCCCTGATACAGTAACATTCCTCTATACTGTGCCTCTCACCCCAAGCTGCTCCCTGATACAGTGACATCCCTCTATACGGTGCCTCTCACCTCAAGCTGCTCCCTGACTGGTACAGTAACATCCCTCTATACTGCGCCTCTCACCGCAAGCTGCTCCCTGACTGATACAGTAACACCCCCTATACTGTGCCTCTCACCTCAAGCTGCTCCCTGACTGATACAGTAACACCCCCTATACTGTGCCTCTCACCTCAAGCTGCTCCCTGACTGATACAGTAACACCCCCTATACTGTGCCTCTCACCCCAAGCTGCTCCCTGATACAGTAACATTCCTCTATACTGTGCCTCTCACCCCAAGCTGCTCCCTGATACAGTGACATCCCTCTATACGGTGCCTCTCACCTCAAGCTGCTCCCTGACTGGTACAGTAACATCCCTCTATACTGTGCCTCTCACCCCAAGCTGCTCCCTGACTGATACAGTAACATCCCTCTATACTGTGCCTCTCACCTCAAGCTGCTCCCTGATACAGTAACATCCCTCTATACTGTGCCTCTCACCTCAAGCTGCTCCCTGATACAGTGACATCCCTCTATACTGTGCCTCTCACCTGAAGCTGCTCCCTGATACAGTGACATCACTCTATACTGTGCCTCTCACCCCAAGCTGCTCCCTGATACAGTGACATCCCTCTATACTGTGCCTCTCACCCCAAGCTGCTCCCTGATACAGTAACATCCCTCTATACTGTGCCTCTCACCCCAAGCTGCTCCCTGATATAGTAACATCCCTCTATACTGTGCCTCTCACCTCAAGCTGCTCCCTGATACAGTAACATCCCTCTATACTGTGCCTCTCACCTCAAGCTGCTCCCTGAAACAGTAACATCCGTTTATACTGTGCCTCTCACCTCAAGCTGCTCCCTGATACAGTAACATCCCTCTATACTGTGCCTCTCACCTCAAGCTGCTCCCTGATACAGTAACATACCTCTATACTGTGCCTCCCACCCCAAGCTGCTCCCTGATACAGTAACATCCCTCTATACTGTGCCTCTCACCTCAAGCTGCTCCCTGATACAGTAACATCCCTCTATACTGTGCCTCTCACCTCAAGCTGCTCCCTGAAACAGTAACATCCCTTTATACTGTGCCTCTCACCTCAAGCTGCTCCCTGATACAGTAACATCCCTCTATACTGTGCCTCTCACCTCAAGCTGCTCCCTGATACAGTAACATCCCTCTATACTGTGCCTCTCACCCCAAGCTGCTCCCTGATACAGTGACATCCCTCTATACGGTGCCTCTCACCTCAAGCTGCTCCCTGACTGGTACAGTAACATCCTTCTATACTGTGCCTCTCACCCCAAGCTGCTCCCTGACTGATACAGTAACACCCCCTATACTGTGCCTCTCACCTCAAGCTGCTCCCTGACTGATACAGTAACACCCCCTATACTGTGCCTCTCACCTCAAGCTGCTCCCTAACTGATACAGTAACACCCCCTATACTGTGCCTCTCACCCCAAGCTGCTCCCTGATACAGTAACATTCCTCTATACTGTGCCTCTCACCCCAAGCTGCTCCCTGATACAGTGACATCCCTCTATACGGTGCCTCTCACCTCAAGCTGCTCCCTGATACAGTAACATCCCCTATACTGTGCCTCTCACCTCAAGCTGCTCCCTGACTGATATAGTAACACCCCCTATACTGTGCCTCTCACCCCAAGCTGCTCCCTGATACAGTGACATCCCTCTATACTGTGCCTCTCACCCCAAGCTGCTCCCTGATACAGTGACATTCCTCTATACTGTGCCTCTCACCTCAAGCTGCTCCCTGATACAGTAACATCCCTCTATACTGTGCCTCTCACCCCAAGCTGCTCCCTGATACAGTAACATCCCTCTATACTGTGCCTCTCACCTCAAGCTGGTCCCTGATACAGTAACATCTCTCTATACTGTGCCTCTCACCCCAAGCTGCTGCCTGATACAGTAACATCCCTCTATACTGTGCCTCTCACCTCAAGCTGCTCCCTGACTGATACAGTAACACCCCCTATACTGTGCCTCTCACCTCAAGCTGCTCCCTGACTGATACAGTAACACCCCCTATACTGTGCCTCTCACCCCAAGCTGCTCCCTGATACAGTAACATTCCTCTATACTGTGCCTCTCACCCCAAGCTGCTCCCTGATACAGTGACATCCCTCTATACGGTGCCTCTCACCTCAAGCTGCTCCCTGACTGGTACAGTAACATCCCTCTATACTGCGCCTCTCACCGCAAGCTGCTCCCTGACTGATACAGTAACACCCCCTATACTGTGCCTCTCACCTCAAGCTGCTCCCTGACTGATACAGTAACACCCCCTATACTGTGCCTCTCACCTCAAGATGCTCCATGACTGATACAGTAACACCCCCTATACTGTGCCTCTCACCTCAAGCTGTTCCCTGATACAGTAACATCCCTCTATACTGTGCCTCTCACCTGAAGCTGCTCCCTGATACAGTGACATCACTCTATACTGTGCCTCTCACCCCAAGCTGCTCCCTGATACAGTGACATCCCTCTATACTGTGCCTCTCACCCCAAGCTGCTCCCTGATACAGTAACATCCCTCTATACTGTGCCTCTCACCCCAAGCTGCTCCCTGATACAGTAACATCCCTCTATACTGTGCCTCTCACCTCAAGCTGCTCCCTGATACAGTAACATCCCTCTATACTGTGCCTCTCACCTCAAGCTGCTACCTGAAACAGTAACATCCCTTTATACTGTGCCTCTCACCTCAAGCTGCTCCCTGATACAGTAACATCCCTCTATACTGTGCCTCTCACCTCAAGCTGCTCCCTGATACAGTAACATCCCTCTATACTGTGCCTCTCACCCCAAGCTGCTCCCTGATACAGTAACATCCCTCTATACTGTGCCTCTCACCTCAAGCTGCTCCCTGATACAGTAACATCCCTCTATACTGTGCCTCTCACCCCAAGCTGCTCCCTGATACAGTGACATCCCTCTATACTGTGCCTCTCACCCCAAGCTGCTCCCTGATACAGTGACATCGCTCTATACTGTGCCTCTCACCCCAAGCTGCTCCCTGATACAGTAACATCCCTCTATACTGTGCCTCTCACCTCAAGCTGCTCCCTGATACAGTGACATCCCTCTATACTGTGCCTCTCACCCCAAGCTGCTCCCTGATACAGTGACATCCCTATATACTGTGCCTCTCACCTCAAGCTGCTCCCTGATACAGTAACATCTCTCTATACTGTGCCTCTCACCCCAAGCTGCTCCCTGACTGATACAGTAACATCCCTCTATACTGTGCCTCTCACCTCAAGCTGCTCCCTGATACAGTAACATCCCCTATACTGTGCCTCTCACCTCAAGCTGCTCCCTGACTGATACAGTAACACCCCCTATACTGTGCCTCTCACCTCAAGCTGCTCCCTGACTGATACAGTAACACCCCCTATACTGTGCCTCTCACCTCAAGCTGCTCCATGACTGATACAGTAACATCTCTCTATACTGTGCCTCTCACCCCAAGCTGCTCCCTGACTGATACAGTAACATCCCTCTATACTGTGCCTCTCACCTCAAGCTGCTCCCTGATACAGTAACATCCCCTATACTGTGCCTCTCACCTCAAGCTGCTCCCTGACTGATACAGTAACACCCCCTATACTGTGCCTCTCACCTCAAGCTGCTCCCTGACTGATACAGTAACACCCCCTATACTGTGCCTCTCACCTCAAGCTGCTCCATGACTGATACAGTAACATCTCTCTATACTGTTCCTCTCACCCCAAGCTGCTCCCTGACTGATACAGTAACACCCCCTATACTGTGCCTCTCACCTCAAGCTGCTCCCTGACTGATACAGTAACACCCCCTATACTGTGCCTCTCACCTCAAGCTGCTCCCTGACTGATACAGTAACACCCCCTATACTGTGCCTCTCACCTCAAGCTGCTCCCTGACTGATACAGTAACACCCCCTATACTGTGCCTCTCACCCCAAGCTGCTCCCTGATACAGTAACATTCCTCTATACTGTGCCTCTCACCCCAAGCTGCTCCCTGATACAGTGACATCCCTCTATACGGTGCCTCTCACCTCAAGCTGCTCCCTGACTGGTACAGTAACATCCCTCTATACTGCGCCTCTCACCGCAAGCTGCTCCCTGACTGATACAGTAACACCCCCTATACTGTGCCTCTCACCCCAAGCTGCTCCCTGATACAGTGACATCCCTCTATACGGTGCCTCTCACCTCAAGCTGCTCCCTGACTGGTACAGTAACATCCCTCTATACTGTGCCTCTCACCCCAAGCTGCTCCCTGACTGATACAGTAACATCCCTCTATACTGTGCCTCTCACCTCAAGCTGCTCCCTGATACAGTAACATCCCTCTATACTGTGCCTCTCACCTCAAGCTGCTCCCTGATACAGTGACATCCCTCTATACTGTGCCTCTCACCTGAAGCTGCTCCCTGACACAGTGACATCACTCTATACTGTGCCTCTCACCCCAAGCTGCTCCCTGATACAGTGACATCCCTCTATACTGTGCCTCTCACCCCAAGCTGCTCCCTGATAAAGTAACATCCCTCTATACTGTGCCTCTCACCCCAAGCTGCTCCCTGATATAGTAACATCCCTCTATACTGTGCCTCTCACCTCAAGCTGCTCCCTGATACAGTAACATCCCTCTATACTGTGCCTCTCACCTCAAGCTGCTCCCTGAAACAGTAACATCCGTTTATACTGTGCCTCTCACCTCAAGCTGCTCCCTGATACAGTAACATCCCTCTATACTGTGCCTCTCACCTCAAGCTGCTCCCTGATACAGTAACATACCTCTATACTGTGCCTCCCACCCCAAGCTGCTCCCTGATACAGTAACATCCCTCTATACTGTGCCTCTCACCTCAAGCTGCTCCCTGATACAGTAACATCCCTCTATACTGTGCCTCTCACCTCAAGCTGCTCCCTGAAACAGTAACATCCCTTTATACTGTGCCTCTCACCTCAAGCTGCTCCCTGATACAGTAACATCCCTCTATACTGTGCCTCTCACCTCAAGCTGCTCCCTGATACAGTAACATCCCTCTATACTGTGCCTCTCACCCCAAGCTGCTCCCTGATACAGTGACATCCCTCTATACGGTGCCTCTCACCTCAAGCTGCTCCCTGACTGGTACAGTAACATCCTTCTATACTGTGCCTCTCACCCCAAGCTGCTCCCTGACTGATACAGTAACACCCCCTATACTGTGCCTCTCACCTCAAGCTGCTCCCTGACTGATACAGTAACACCCCCTATACTGTGCCTCTCACCTCAAGCTGCTCCCTGACTGATACAGTAACACCCCCTATACTGTGCCTCTCACCCCAAGCTGCTCCCTGATACAGTAACATTCCTCTATACTGTGCCTCTCACCCCAAGCTGCTCCCTGATACAGTGACATCCCTCTATACGGTGCCTCTCACCTCAAGCTGCTCCCTGATACAGTAACATCCCCTATACTGTGCCTCTCACCTCAAGCTGCTCCCTGACTGATATAGTAACACCCCCTATACTGTGCCTCTCACCCCAAGCTGCTCCCTGATACAGTGACATCCCTCTATACTGTGCCTCTCACCTCAAGCTGCTCCCTGATACAGTAACATCCCTCTATACTGTGCCTCTCACCCCAAGCTGCTCACTGATACAGTAACATCCCTCTATACTGTGCCTCTCACCTCAAGCTGCTCCCTGATACAGTAACATCTCTCTATACTGTGCCTCTCACCCCAAGCTGCTCCCTGACTGATACAGTAACACCCCCTATACTGTGCCTCTCACCCCAAGCTGCTCCCTGACTGATACAGTAACACCCCCTATACTGTGCCTCTCACCTCAAGCTGCTCCCTGACTGATACAGTAACATCCCTCTATACTGTGCCTCTCACCCCAAGCTGCTCCCTGACTGATACAGTAACATCCCTCTATACTGTGCCTCTCACCTCAAGCTGCTCCCTGACTGATACAGTAACATCCCTCTATACTGTGCCTCCCACCCCAAGCTGCTCCCTGATACAGTAACATCCCTCTATACTGTGCCTCTCACCTCAAGCTGCTCCCTGATACAGTAACATCCCTCTATACTGTGCCTCTCACCCCAAGCTGCTCCCTGATACAGTAACATCCCTCTATACCTTGCCTCTCACCTCAAGCTGCTCCCTGATACAGTAACATCTCTCTTTACTGTGCCTCTCACCTCAAGCTGCTCCCTGACTGATACAGTAACACCCCCTATACTGTGCCTCTCACCCCAAGCTGCTCCCTGATACAGTAACATCCCTCTATACTGTGCCTCTCACCTCAAGCTGCTCCCTGATACAGTAACATCCCTCTATACTGTGCCTCTCACCTCAAGCTGCTCCCTGATACAGTAACATCCCTCTATACTGTGCCTCTCACCCCAAGTTGCTCCCTGATACAGTGACATCCCTCTATACTGTGCCTCTCACCTCAAGCTGCTCCCTGATACAGTAACATCTCTCCATACTGTGCCTCTCACCCCAAGCTGCTCCCTGACTTATACAGTAACACCCTCTATACTGTGCCTCTCACCTCAAGCTGCTCCCTGACTGATACAGTAACACCCCCTATACTGTGCCTCTCACCTCAAGCTGCTCCCTGATACAGTAACATCTCTCTATACTGTGCCTCTCACCCCAAGGTGCTCCCTGACTGATACAGTAACACCCCCTATACTGTGCCTCTCACCTCAAGCTGCTCCCTGACTGATACAGTAACACCCCCTATACTGTGCCTCTCACCTCAAGCTGCTCCCTGACTGATACAGTAACACCCCCTATACTGTGCCTCTCACCCCAAGCTGCTCCCTGATACAGTAACATTCCTCTATACTGTGCCTCTCACCCCAAGCTGCTCCCTGATACAGTGACATCCCTCTATACGGTGCCTCTCACCTCAAGCTGCTCCCTGACTGGTACAGTAACATCCCTCTATACTGCGCCTCTCACCCCAAGCTGCTCCCTGACTGATACAGTAACACCCCCTATACTGTGCCTCTCACCTCAAGCTGCTCCCTGACTGATACAGTAACACCCCCTATACTGTGCCTCTCACCTCAAGCTGCTCCCTGACTGATACAGTAACACCCCCTATACTGTGCCTCTCACCCCAAGCTGCTCCCTGATACAGTAACATTCCTCTATACTGTGCCTCTCACCCCAAGCTGCTCCCTGATACAGTGACATCCCTCTATACGGTGCCTCTCACCTCAAGCTGCTCCCTGACTGGTACAGTAACATCCCTCTATACTGTGCCTCTCACCCCAAGCTGCTCCCTGACTGATACAGTAACATCCCCTATACTGTGCCTCTCACCTCAAGCTGCTCCCTGACTGATACAGTAACATCCCTCTATACTGTGCCTCTCACCCCAAGCTGCTCCCTGACTGATACAGTAACATCCCTCTATACTGTGCCTCTCACCTCAAGCTGCTCCCTGACTGATACAGTAACATCCCTCTATACTGTGCCTCCCACCCCAAGCTGCTCCCTGATACAGTAACATCCCTCTATACTGTGCCTCTCACCTCAAGCTGCTCCCTGATACAGTAACATCCCTCTATACTGTGCCTCTCACCTCAAGCTGCTCCCTGAAACAGTAACATCCCTTTATACTGTGCCTCTCACCTCAAGCTGCTCCCTGATACAGTGACATCTCTCTATACTGTGCCTCTCACCTCAAGCTGCTCCCTGATACAGTAACATCCCTCTATACTGTGCCTCTCACCCCAAGCTGCTCCCTGATACAGTAACATCCCTCTATACTGTGCCTCTCACCCCAAGCTGCTCCCTGATACAGTAACATCCCTCTATACTGTGCCTCCCTGTATATGTACACTGTATACTGTGCCTCTCACTGTACATGGACAATGTATACTGTGCCTCTCACTGTATATGGACACTGTATACTGTGCCTCTCACTGTACATGGACGCTGTATACTGTGCCTCTCACTGTATATGTACGCTGTATACTGCATCTCTCACTGTACATGGGCGCTGTATACTGTGCCTCTCACTCTACATGGATACTGTGCCTCTCACTGTATATGGATACTGTATACTGTGCCTCTCACTGTATATGGACACTGTATACTGTGCCTCTCACTGTACATGGATACTGTACACTGTGCCTCTCACTGTATATGGACGCTGTATACTGTGCCTCTCACTGTACATGGATACTGTACACTGTGCCTCTCACTGTATATGGACGCTGTATACTGTGCCACTCACTGTACATAGACGCTGTATACTGTGACTCTCACTGTATATGTACGCTGTATACTGTACCTCTCACTGTAACATGGGCGCTGTATACTGTGCCTCTCACTGTATATGTACACTGTATACTGTGCCACTCACTGTATATGGATACTGTATACTGTGCCTCTCACTGTATATGTACACTGTATACTGTGCCTCTCACTGTACATGGATACTGTACACTGTGCCTCTCACTGTATATGGATACTGTATACTGTGCCTCTCACTGTATATGGACACTGTATACTGTGCCTCTCACTGTACATGGATACTGTATACTGTGCCTCTCACTGTATATGGATACTGTATACTGTACGTCTCACTGTACATGGATACTGTATACTGTGCCTCTCACTGTATACTGTGCCTCTCACTGTACATGGATACTGTATACTGTGCCTCTCACTGTATATGGACACTGTATACTGTGCCTCTCACTGTATATGGACACTGTATACTGTGCCTCTCACTGTACATGGATACTGTATACTGTGCCTCTCACTGTACATGGATACTGTATACTGTGCCTCTCACTGTATATGGACACTATATAACACACATTTGCTATGTTACCTTATGGATCTTTCCCTCTTCTGTCCCGACCAGGAACAAATAATCAATCTGTCTGTGGAAATCGAAGGACGTTCCGCTGCCTGTGGGAGGGAGAGTTACAGGTATAATATAATATCTCCGCCATTCATCTATACATCACATTATCCAGTAACAGGTACACCTGTAATAGCGGCAGAACCCCGCGCTCCCTCAGAGCAGCCGGAGCGCTTTATGGCACGGATACGAGGTGACGATATGATAAGATCACATTCATACTGCGCGATACGCGTCTCTAAATAATATTTAGATCTTATTGGGGAAGTTGTGTATAAAGGTCTCATAGATCCTGGTTCCGCTCCAGCTTTTATTCTGCCCTAGATGGGATTAGCAGATAATTAGTAGACGGCATACAATTAGCCCCGACTGCCAGCAGCTTCATGTGCGGATAACATGGCGACTCATTACCAGTCCTTGTGCCGCATTATCACCTGTAATATGCTGGAGAGTGCGGCACTACGGTCACCTGTGTGTGATGTATACACCCCCCCCCCCACACACACACTATACATTCATCTATATTATATGCCACTGTAACTTCAAAGATAATGCCACTCCCGTACCCACAGACACAGCGCAGCCAGCCCTCTAACCACAGACACAGCGCAGCCAGCCCTCTAACCACAGACACAGCACAGATGGCCCTCTACCCACAGACACAGCGCAGCCGGCCATCTAACCACAGACACAGCGCAGCCGGCCCTCTAACCACAGACACAGCGCAGCCGGCCCTCTAACCAAAGACACAGCACAGCCGGCCCTCTAACCACAGACACAGCGCAGCCGGCCCTCTAACCACAGACACAGCGCAGCCGGCCCTCTAACCACAGACACAGCGCAGCCGGCCCTCTAACCAAAGACACAGCACAGCCGGCCCTCTAACCACAGACACAGCGCAGCCAGCCCTCTAACCACAGACACAGCACAGGCGGCCCTCTAACCACAGACACAGTGCAGCCGGCCCTCTAACCGCAGACACAGCGCAGCCAGCCCTCTAACCACAGACACAGCGCAGCCAGCCCTCTAACCACAGACACAGCGCAGCCGGCCCTCTAACCACAGACACAGCGCAGCCAGCCCTCTAACCACAGACACAGCACAGCCGGCCCTCTAACCACAGACACAGCGCAGCCAGCCCTCTAACCACAGACACAGCACAGCCGGCCCTCTAACCACAGACACAGCGCAGCCAGCCCTCTAACCACAGACACAGCACAGACGGCCCTCTAACCACAGACACAGCACAGCCGGCCCTCTAACCGCAGACACAGCACAGCCGGCCCTCTAACCGCAGACACAGCACAGCCGGCCCTCTAACCACAGACACAGTGCAGCCGGCCCTCTAACCACAGACACAGCACAGACGGCCCTCTAACCACAGACACAGCACAGACGGCCCTCTAACCACAGACACAGTGCAGCCGGCCCTCTAACCACAGACACAGCACAGCCGGCCCTCTAACCACAGACACAGCACAGCCGGCCCTCTAACCACAGACACAGCGCAGCCGGCCCTCTAACCACAGACACAGCGCAGCCAGCCCTCTAACCACAGACACAGCACAGACGGCCCTCTAACCACAGACACAGCACAGCCGGCCCTCTAACCACAGACACAGCACAGCCGGCCCTCTAACCACAGACACAGCGCAGCCGGCCCTCTAACCACAGACACAGCACAGCCAGCCCTCTAACCACAGACACAGCGCAGCCGGCCCTCTAACCACAGACACAGCGCAGCCAGCCCTCTAACCACAGACACAGCGCAGCCGGCCCTCTAACCACAGACACAGCACAGCCGGCCCTCTAACCACAGACACAGCGCAGCCAGCCCTCTAACCACAGACACAGCACAGACGGCCCTCTAACCACAGACACAGCACAGACGGCCCTCTAACCACAGACACAGCACAGACGGCCCTCTAACCACAGACACAGCACAGCCGGCCCTCTAACCACAGACACAGCGCAGCCGGCCCTCTAACCGCAGACACAGCGCAGCCGGCCCTCTAACCGCAGACACAGCGCAGCCGGCCCTCTAACCGCAGACACAGCGCAGCCGGCCCTCTAACCGCAGACACAGCGCAGCCGGCCCTCTAACCTCAGACACAGCGCAGACGGCCCTCTAACCACAGACACAGCGCAGACG
The DNA here is from genome assembly GCF_028390025.1 of Pseudophryne corroboree. Taxonomy (NCBI): domain Eukaryota; kingdom Metazoa; phylum Chordata; class Amphibia; order Anura; family Myobatrachidae; genus Pseudophryne; species Pseudophryne corroboree. The sequence goes on along the minus strand of NC_086444.1, from coordinate 11,878,753 downwards.
GCCCTCTAACCACAGACACAGCACAGCCAGCCCTCTAACCACAGACACAGCGCAGCCGGCCCTCTAACCACAGACACAGCGCAGCCGGCCCTCTAACCACAGACACAGCGCAGCCAGCCCTCTAATCGCAGACACAGCGCAGCCAGCCCTCTAACCACAGACACAGCGCAGCCGGCCCTCTAACCGCAGACACAGCGCAGCCGGCCCTCTAACCACAGACACAGCGCAGCCAGCCCTCTAACCACAGACACAGCACAGACGGCCCTCTAACCACAGACACAGCGCAGCCGGCCCTCTAACCACAGACACAGCGCAGCCGGCCCTCTAATCACAGACACAGCGCAGCCAGCCCTCTAACCACAGACAAATAACAGCCGGCCCTCTAACCACAGACACAGCGCAGCCGGCCCTCTAACCACAGACACAGCACAGACGGCCCTCTAACCACAGACACAGCGCAGCCAGCCCTCTAACCACAGACACAGCGCAGCCGGCCCTCTAACCACAGACACAGCATAGCCGGCCCTCTAACCACAGACACAGCACAGACGGCCCTCTAACCACAGACACAGCGCAGCCGGCCCTCTAACCACAGACACAGCACAGACGGCCCTCTAACCACAGACACAGCACAGCCGGCCCTCTAACCACAGACACAGCACAGCCGGCCCTCTAACCACAGACGCAGCGCAGCCGGCCCTCTAACCGCAGACACAGCGCAGCCGGCCCTCTAACCGCAGACACAGCGCAGCCGGCCCTCTAACCGCAGACACAGCGCAGCCGGCCCTCTAACCACAGACGCAGCGCAGCCGGCCCTCTAACCACAGACGCAGCGCAGCCGGCCCTCTAACCACAGAGGCAGTGCAGCCGGCCCTCTAACCACAGACGCAGCGCAGACGGCCCTCTAACCACAGACACAGCACAGACGGCCCTCTAACCACAGACACAGCCGGCCCTCTAACCACAGACACAGCACAGCCGGCCCTCTAACCGCAGACACAGCGCAGCCGGCCCTCTAACCACAGACGCAGCGCAGCCGGCCCTCTAACCACAGACGCAGCGCAGCCGGCCCTCTAACCACAGAGGCAGTGCAGCCGGCCCTCTAACCACAGACACAGCGCAGCCGGCCCTCTAACCACACAGGCAGTGCAGCCGGCCCTCTAACCACAGAGGCAGCGCAGCCGGCCCTCTAACCACAGAGGCAGCGCAGCCGGCCCTCTTACCACAGAGGCAGCACAGCCGGCCCTCTACCCACAGAAGCAGTGCAGCCGGCCCTCTACCCACAGATGCAGCACAGCCGGCCCTCTACCCACAGAGGCAGTGCAGCCGGCCCTCTAACCACAGAGGCAGCGCAGCCGGCCCTCTAACCACAGAGGCAGTGCAACCGGCCCTCTACCCACAGAGGCAGCGCAGCCGGCCCTCTAACCACAGAGGCAGTGCAGCTGGCCCCCTAACCACAGAGGCAGTGCAGCCGGCCCTCTATCCACAGACACAGCGCAGCCGGCCCTCTAACCACACAGGCAGTGCAGCCGGCCCTCTAACCACAGAGGCAGCGCAGCCAGCCCTCTAACCACAGACACAGCGCAGCCGGCCCTCTAAACGCAGACACAGCGCAGCCGGCCCTCTAACCGCAGACACAGCGCAGCCGGCCCTCTAACCACAGACGCAGCGCAGCTGGCCCTCTAACCACAGAGGCAGTGCAGCCGGCCCCCTACCCACAGAGGCAGCGCAGCCGGCCCTCTAACCACAAGGCAGTGCAGCCGGCCCTCTAACCACAAACGCAGTGCAGCCGGCCTTGTACCCACAGACATAGCGCAGCCGGCCTTGTACCCACAGACATAGCACAGCCGGCCATCTACCCACAGACACAGCGCAGCCAGCCCTCTACCCACAGACGCAGCGCAGCCGGCCCCTATACCCACAGGCGCAGCGCAGCCGGACCCTCTACTCACAGACGCAGCGCAGCCGGTCCTCTAACCACAGACACAGCGCAGCCGGCCCTCTACCCACAGACACAGCGCAGCCGGCCCTCTACCCACAGACAGCGCAGCCGGCCCTCTAACCACAGAGGCAGTGCAGCCGGCCCTCTAACCACAGACACAGCGCAGCCGGCCCTCTAACCACACAGGCAGTGCAGCCGGCCCTCTAACCACAGAGGCAGCGCAGCCGGCCCTCTAACCACAGAGGCAGCGCAGCCGGCCCTCTAACCACAGAGGCAGCACAGCCGGCCCTCTACCCACAGAGGCAGTGCAGCCGGCCCTCTACCCACAGAGGCAGCACAGCCGGCCCTCTACCCACAGAGGCAGTGCAGCCGGCCCTCTAACCACAGAGGCAGCGCAGCCGGCCCTCTAACCACAGAGGCAGTGCAACCGGCCCTCTACCCACAGAGGCAGCGCAGCCGGCCCTCTAACCACAGAGGCAGTGCAGCCGGCCCCCTAACCACAGAGGCAGTGCAGCCGGCCCTCTATCCACAGACACAGCGCAGCCGGCCCTCTAACCACACAGGCAGTGCAGCCGGCCCTCTAACCACAGAGGCAGCGCAGCCAGCCCTCTAACCACAGACACAGCGCAGCCGGCCCTCTAACCGCAGACACAGCGCAGCCGGCCCTCTAACCGCAGACACAGCGCAGCCGGCCCTCTAACCACAGACGCAGCGCAGCCGGCCCTCTAACCACAGAGGCAGTGCAGCCGGCCCTCTACCCACAGAGGCAGCGCAGCCGGCCCTCTAACCACAAGGCAGTGCAGCCGGCCCTCTAACCACAAACGCAGTGCAGCCGGCCTTGTACCCACAGACATAGCGCAGCCGGCCTTGTACCCACAGACATAGCACAGCCGGCCATCTACCCACAGACACAGCGCAGCCAGCCCTCTACCCACAGACGCAGCGCAGCCGGCCCCTATACCCACAGGCGCAGCGCAGCCGGACCCTCTACTCACAGACGCAGCGCAGCCGGTCCTCTAACCACAGACACAGCGCAGCCGGCCCTCTATCCACAGACACAGCGCAGCCGGCCCTCTACCCACAGACAGCGCAGCCGGCCCCCTACCCACAGAGGCAGTGCAGCCGGCCCCTCTACCCACAGAGGCAGCGCAGTATTATACAGACCATAACCAGCCACGTACAGTTAGTGGGGAGTATTAGCAGTATTATACAGACAGTATCCAGACACGTACAGGTAGTGGTGAGTATTAGCAGTATTATACAGACAGTAACCAGCTATATAGCGGGGGGGGGGGGGGGGGGGGGGTTGGTATGGCGAGCATCGGGATGAAGGGGAGGCTGTGTGACCGCTGTAGTCACATGACTACATCCCATATAGAGGTAGTGGTGAATATTATACAGACAGTAACCAGCCACGTACAGGTAGTGGTGAGTATTGGCAGTGTTATACAGACAGTAACCAGCCACGTACAGTTAGTGGGGAGTATTAGCAGTATTATACAGACAGTAACCAGCCAAGTACAGGTAGTGGTATTAGCAGTATTATACAGACAGTAACCAGCCACGTACAGGTAGTGGTGAGTATTATACAGACAGTAACCAGCCACGTACAGGTAGTGGTGAGTATTATACAGACAGTAACCAGTCACGTTCAGGAAGTGGTGAGTATTATTCAGACAGTAACCAGCCACGTACAGGTAGTGGTGAGTATTAGCAGTATTATACAGACAGTAACCAGCCACGTACAGGAAGTGGTGAGTATTATACAGACAGTAAGCAGCCACGTACAGGTAGTGGTGAGTATTACACAGACAGTAAGCAGCCATGTACAGGTAGTGGTGAGTATTATACAGACAGTAAGCAGCCACGTACAGGTAGTGGTGAGTATTATACAGACAGTAACCAGCCACATACAGGTAGTGGTGAGTATTATACAGACAGTAAGCAGCCACGTACAGGTAGTGGTGAGTATTAGCAGTATTATACAGACAGTAACCAGCCACGTACAGGTAGTGGTGAGTATTATAAAGACAGTAAGCAGTCACGAACAGGTAGTGGTGAGTATTACACAGACAGTAAGCAGCCACGTACAGGTAATGGTGAGTATTACACAGACAGTAGGCAGCCACGTACAGGTAGTGGTGAGTATTACACAGACAGTAGGCAGCCACGTACAGGTAGTGGTGAGTATTACACAGACAGTAGGCAGCCACGTACAGGTAGTGGTGAGTATTACACAGACAGTAGGCAGCCACGTACAGGTAGTGGTGAGTATTATACAGACAGTAGGCAGCCACGTACAGGTAGTGGTGAGTATTATACAGACAGTAAGCAGCCACGTACAGGTAGTGGTGAGTATTACACAGACAGTAGGCAGCCACGTACAGGTAGTGGTGAGTATTACACAGACAGTAGGCAGCCACGTACAGGTAGTGGTGAGTATTACACAGACAGTAGGCAGCCACGTACAGGTAGTGGTGAGTATTACACAGACAGTAGGCAGCCACGTACAGGTAGTGGTGAGTATTACACAGACAGTAGGCAGCCACGTACAGGTAGTGGTGAGTATTATACAGACAGTAGGCAGCCACGTACAGGTAGTGGTGAGTATTATACAGACAGTAAGCAGCCACGTACAGGTAGTGGTGAGTATTACACAGACAGTAAGCAGCCACGTACAGGTAGTGGTGAGTATTATACAGACAGTAAGCAGCCACGTACAGGTAGTGGTGAGTATTACACAGACAGTAGGCAGCCACGTACAGGTAGTGGTGAGTATTACACAGACAGTAAGCAACCACGTACAGGTAGTGGTGAGTATTACACAGACAGTAAGCAGCCACGTACAGGTAGTGGTGAGTATTACACAGACAGTAAGCAGCCACGTACAGGTAATGGTGAGTATTATCAGTGTAGTACAGACAGTAAGCAGCCACGTACAGGTAGTGGTGAGTATTACACAGACAGTAGGCAGCCACGTACAGGTAGGGGTGAGTATTACACAGACAGTAAGCAGCCACGTACAGGTAGTGGTGAGTATTACACAGACAGTAGGCAGCCACGTACAGGTAGTGGTGAGTATTATCAGTGTAATACAGACAGTAAGCAGCCACGTACAGGTAGTGGTGAGTATTACACAGACAGTAGGCAGCCACGTACAGGTAGTGGTGAGTATTACACAGACAGTAGGCAGCCACGTACAGGTAGTGGTATGTATTACACAGACAGTAAGAAGAAAGGAACAGTAATGCACACTGTGAGCACTCAGCAATGAGGATAGAATTGGGGGCTTTGTACCATTTGTCTTCAGCAGGAGCCCCTCCACTCCATCTCCTGTAGATGCCTCCGCGGTCAGTCTGATGACGTCGGTGTGAACCAGCTCATTCTGCAGAAAAAGGACACACGTTATTTTATACCTTTATAGAATTAGCAGACGTACAAAACCATTAAACTGTCTCAGGTCTGCGTGACAGACATAATAACAGACTGTCTGTATTCAGATGAGATGAACCTGGCTGGCGCGTCCGTCTAACACTCTGCTGAGGCACAGCAAGCGCAAAGCATGAATTCATTGTGTAACCAATACAAAGAGGACGAGGGCTGGTAACCCGTCATTACATACATGTGCAGGTCCCAGGAGAGCTATGTATACCGTACTGATTACTACAGGGACATTACTACACGCTGACACATTACATACATGTGCAGGTCCCAGGAGAGCTATGTATACCGTACGGATTACTACAGGGACATTACTACACGCTGACACATTACATACATGTGCAGGTGACCGGAGAGCTATGTATACCGTACTGATTACTAAAGGGACATTACTACACGCTGACACATTACATACATGTGCAGGTCCCAGGAGAGCTATGTATACCGTACGGATTACTACAGGGACATTACTACACGCTGACACATTACATACATGTGCAGGTGACCGGAGAGCTATGTATACCGTACTGATTACTACAGGGACATTACTACACGCTGACACATTACATACATGTGCAGGTGACCGGAGAGCTATGTATACCGTACTGATTACTACAGGGACATTACTACACACTGACACATTACATACATGTGCAGGACACCGGAGAGCTATGTATACCGTACTGATTACTACAGGGACATTACTACACGCTGACACATTACATACATGTGCAGGACACCGGAGAGCTATGTATACCGTACTGATTACTACAGGGACATTACTACACGCTGATCCATTACATACATGTGCAGGACACCGGAGAGCTATGTATACCGTACTGATTACTACAGGGACATTACTACACGCTGACACATTACATACATGTGCAGGACAACGGAGAGCTATGTATACCGTACTGATTACTACATGGACATTACTACACGCTGACACATTACATACATGTGCAGGACACCGGAGAGCTATGTATACCGTACTGATTACTACAGGGACATTACTACATGCTGACACATTACATACATGTGCAGGTGACCGGAGAGCTATGTATATCGTACTGATTACTACAGGGACATTACTACACACTGATCCATCACATACATGTGCAGGTGACCGGAGAGCTATGTATACCGTACTGATTACTACAGGGACATTACTACACACTGACACATTACATACATGTGCAGGACACCGGAGAGCTATGCATAACGTACTGATTACTACAGGGACATTACTACACGCTGACACATTACATACGCGTGCAGGTCACCGGAGAGCTATGTATACCGTACTGATTACTACAGGGACATTACTACACACTGACACATTACATACATGTGCAGGTGACCGGAGAGCTATGTATACCGTACTGATTACTACAGGGATATTACTACACACTGACACATTACATACATGTGCAGGACACCGGAGAGCTATGTATACCGTACTGATTACTACAGGGACATTACTACACGCTGATCCATTACATACATGTGCAGGACACCGGAGAGCTATGTATACCGTACTGATTACTACAGGGACATTACTACACGCTGACACATTACATACATGTGCAGGACACCGGAGAGCTATGTACACCGTACTGATTACTACAGGGACATTACTACACACTGACACATTACATACATGTGCAGGACACCGGAGAGCTATGTATACCGTACTGATTACTACAGGGACATTACTACACGCTGATACATTACATACATGTGCAGGACACCGGAGAGCTATGTATACCGTACTGATTACTACAGGGACATTACTACACGCTGATACATTACATACATGTGCAGGACACCGGAGAGCTATGTATACCGTACTGATTACTACAGGGACATTACTACACGCTGATCCATTACATACATGTGCAGGACACCGGAGAGCTATGTATACCGTACTGATTACTACAGGGACATTACTACACGCTGACACATTACATACATGTGCAGGACACCGGAGAGCTATGTATACCGTACTGATTACTACAGGGACATTACTACACGCTGACACATTACATACATGTGCAGGACACCGGAGAGCTATGTATACCGTACTGATTACTACAGGGACATTACTACACGCTGATCCATTACATACATGTGCAGGTGACCGGAGAGCTATGTATACCGTACTGATTACTACAGGGACATTACTACACGCTGATCCATTACATACATGTGCAGGTCACCGGAGAGCTATGTATACCGTACTGATTACTACAGGGACATTACTACACGCTGATCCATTACATACGTGTGCAGGTCACCGGAGAGCTATGTATACCGTACTGATTACTACAGGGACATTACTACACGCTGATCCATTACATACATGTGCAGGTGACCGGAGAGCTATGTATACCGTACTGATTACTGCAGAGACATTACTACACACTGATCCATTACATACATGTGCAGGTCACCGGAGAGCTATGTATACCGTACTGATTACTACAGGGACATTACTACACGCTGACACATTACATACATGTGCAGGTCACCGGAGAGCTATGTATACCGTACTGATTACTACAGGGACATTACTACACGCTGACACATTACATACATGTGCAGGTCACCGGAGAGCTATGTATACCGTACTGATTACTACAGGGACATTACTACACGCTGACACATTACATACATGTGCAGGTCCCAGGAGAGCTATGTATACCGTACTGATTACTACAGGGACATTACTACACGCTGACACATTACATACATGTGCAGGTCACCGGAGAGCTATGTATACCGTACTGATTACTACAGGGATATTACTACACACTGACACATTACATACATGTGCAGGTCACCTTAGAGCTATGTATACCGTACTGATTACTACAGGGACATTACTACACGCTGACACATTACATACATGTGCAGGTGACCGGAGAGCTATGTATACCGTACTGATTACTACAGGGACATTACTACACGCTGATACATTACATACATGTGCAGGTCACCGGAGAGCTATGTATACCGTACTGATTACTACAGGGACATTACTACACGCTGACACATTACATACATGTGCAGGTCCCAGGAGAGCTATGTATACCGTACTGATTACTACAGGGACATTACTACACGCTGACACATTACATACATGTGCAGGTCACCGGAGAGCTATGTATACCGTACTGATTACTACAGGGACATTACTACACGCTGACACATTACATACATGTGCAGGACACCGGAGAGCTATGTATACCGTACTGATTACTACAGGGATATTACTACACACTGACACATTACATACATGTGCAGGACACCGGAGAGCTATGTATACCGTACTGATTGCTACAGGGACATTACTACACGCTGATACATTACATACATGTGCAGGACACCGGAGAGCTATGTATACCGTACTGATTACTACAGGGACATTACTACACACTGATCCATTACATACATGTGCAGGTGACCGGAGAGCTATGTATACCGTACTGATTACTACAGGGACATTACTACACACTGACACATTACATACATGTGCAGGTGACCGGAGAGCTATGTATACCGTACTGATTACTACAGGGACATTACTACACGCTGATACATTACATACATGTGCAGGTCCCAGGAGAGCTATGTATACCGTACTGATTACTACAGGGACATTACTACACACTGACACATTACATACATGTGCAGGACACCGGAGAGCTATGTATAACGTACTGATTACTACAGGGACATTACTACACACTGACACATTACATACATGTGCAGGACACCGGAGAGCTATGTATAACGTACTGATTACTACAGGGACATTACTACACGCTGACACATTACATACATGTGCAGGTCACCGGAGAGCTATGTATACCGTACTGATTACTACAGGGACATTACTACACGCTGATACATTACATACATGTGCAGGTGACCGGAGAGCTATGTATACCGTACTGATTACTACAGGGACATTACTACACGCTGATACATTACATACATGTGCAGGTGACCGGAGAGCTATGTATAGCGTACTGATTACTGCAGGGACATTACTACACGCTGACACATTACATACATGTGCAGGTCACCGGAGAGCTATGTATACCGTACTGATTACTGCAGGGACATTACTACACACTGACACATTACATACATGTGCAGGTGACCGGAGAGCTATGTATACCGTACTGATTACTACAGGGACATTACTACACACTGACACATTACATACATGTGCAGGACACCGGAGAGCTATGTATACCGTACTGATTACTACAGGGACATTACTACACGCTGATCCATTACATACATGTGCAGGACACCGGAGAGCTATGTATACCGTACTGATTACTACAGGGACATTACTACACGCTGACACATTACATACATGTGCAGGACACCGGAGAGCTATGTATACCGTACTGATTACTACAGGGACATTACTACACGCTGATCCATTACATACATGTGCAGGTGACCGGAGAGCTATGTATACCGTACTGATTACTACAGGGACATTACTACACGCTGATCCATTACATACATGTGCAGGTCACCGGAGAGCTATGTATACCGTACTGATTACTACAGGGACATTACTACACGCTGATCCATTACATACATGTGCAGGACACCGGAGAGCTATGTAAACCGTACTGATTACTACAGGGACATTACTACACGCTGATCCATTACATACATGTGCAGGTCCCAGGAGAGCTATGTATACCGTACTGATTACTACAGGGACATTACTACACGCTGACATATTACATACATGTGCAGGACACCGGAGAGCTATGTATACCGTACTGATTACTACAGGGACATTACTACACGCTGATCCATTACATACATGTGCAGGACACCGGAGAGCTATGTATACCGTACTGATTACTACAGGGACATTACAACACGCTGATCCATTACATACATGTGCAGGTCCCAGGAGAGTTATGTATACCGTACTGATTACTACAGGGACATTACTACACGCTGACACATTACATACATGTGCAGGACACCGGAGAGCTATGTATACCGTACTGATTACTACAGGGACATTACTACACACTGACACATTACATACCTGTGCTGGACACCGGAGAGCTATGTATACCGTACTGATTACTACAGGGACATTACTACACGCTGACACATTACATACATGTGCAGGACACCGGAGAGCTATGTATACCGTACTGATTACTACAGGGACATTACTACACGCTGATACATTACATACATGTGCAGGACAACGGAGAGCTATGTATACCGTACTGATTACTACAGGGACATTACTACACGCTGATCCATTACATACATGTGCAGGACACCGGAGAGCTATGTATACCGTACTGATTACTACAGGGACATTACTACACGCTGATCCATTACATACATGTGCAGGACACCGGAGAGCTATGTATACCGTACTGATTACTACAGGGACATTACTACACGCTGATCCATTACATACATGTGCAGGACACCGGAGAGCTATGTATACCGTACTGATTACTACAGGGACATTACTACACGCTGATCCATTACATACATGTGCAGGACACCGGAGAGCTATGTATACCGTACTGATTACTACAGGGATATTACACAGGGCGGTGACTGCGGCGGTTGGGTCTGCGGTGACGAGGACAGAGAGCGGTGACTGCGGCGGTTGGGTCTGCGGTGACGAGGATAGAGAGCGGTGACTGCGGCGGTTGGTCTGCGGTGACGAGGAAGGAGAGCGGTGACTGCGGCGGTTGGGTCTGCGGTGACGAGGACAGAGAGCGGTGACTGCGGCGGTTGGGTCTGTGGTCTCGAGGACAGAGAGCGGTGACTGCGGCGGTTGGGTCTGCGGTGACGAGGACACAGAGCGGTGACTGCGGCGGTTGGGTCTGCGGTGACAAGGACAGAGAGCGGTGACTGCGGCGGTTGGGTTTGCGGTGACGAGGACAGAGAGCGGTGACTGCGGCGGTTGGGTCTGCGGTGACGAGGACAGAGAGCGGTGACTGCGGCGGTTGGGTCTGCGGTGACGAGGACAGAGAGCGGTGACTGCGGCGGTTGGGTCTGCGGTGACGAGGACAGAGAGCGGTGACTACGGCGGTTGGGTCTGCGGTGACGAGGACAGAGAGCGGTGACTGCGGCGGTTGGGTCTGCGGTGACGAGGACACAGAGCGGTGACTACGGCGGTTGGGTCTGCGGTGACGAGGACAGAGAGCAGTGACTGCGGCGGTAGGGTCTGCGGTGATGAGGACAGAGAGCGGTGACTACGGCGGTTGGGTCTGCGGTGACGAGGACAGAGAGCAGTGACTGCGGCGGTAGGGTCTGCGGTGATGAGGACAGAGAGCGGTGACTACGGCGATTGGTCTGCGGTGACGAGGACACAGAGTGGTGACTGCGGCGGTTGGGTCTGCGGTGACGAGGACACAGAGCGGTGACTACGGCGGTTGGGTCTGCGGTGACGAGGACACAGAGCGGTGACTGCGGCAGTTGGGTCTGCGGTGACGAGGACACAGAGCGGTGACTGCGGCGGTTGGGTCTGCGGTGACGAGGACAGAGAGCGGTGACTGCGGCGGTTGGGTCTGCGGTGACGAGGACAGAGAGCGGTGACTGCGGCGGTTGGGTCTGCGGTGACGAGGACAGAGAGCGGTGACTGCGGCGGTTGGGTCTGCGGTGACGAGGACAGAGAGCGGTGACTGCGGCGGTTGGGTCTGCGGTGACGAGGACAGAGAGCGGTGACTGCGGCGGTTGGTCTGCGGTGACGAGGACACAGAGCGGTGACTGCGGCGGTTGGCCTGCGGTGACGAGGATACAGAGAGGTGACTGCGGCGGTTGGGTCTGCGGTGACGAGGACAGAGAGCGGTGACTGCGGCGGTTGGGTTTGCGGTGACGAGGACAGAGAGCAGTGACTGCGGCGGTTGGGTCTGCGGTGACGAGGACAGAGAGCGGTGACTACAGCGGTTGGGTCTGCGGTGATGAGGACACAGAGCGGTGACTGCGGCGGTTGGGTCTGCGGTGATGAGGACACAGAGCGGTGACTGCGGCGGTTGGCCTGCGGTGACGAGGACACAGAGCGGTGACTGCGGCGGTTGGGTCTGCGGTGACGAGGACAGAGAGCGGTGACTGCGGCGGTTGGGTTTGCGGTGACGAGGACACAGAGCAGTGACTGCGGCGGTTGGGTCTGCGGTGACGAGGACAGGGAGCGGTGACTGCGGCGGTTGGGTCTGCGGTGATGAGGACAGAGAGCGGTGACTGCGGCGGTTGGGTCTGTGGTGACGAGGACACAGAGCGGTGACTGTGGCGGTTGGGTCTGCGGTGACGAGGATAGAAAGCGGTGACTGCGGCGGTTGGGTCTGCGGTGACGAGGACACAGAGCGGTGACTGCGGCGGTTGGGTCTACGGTGACGAGGACACAGAGCGGTGACTGTGGCGGTTGGGTCTGCGGTGACGAGGACACAGAGCGGTGACTGCGGCGGTTGGGTCTGCGGTGACGAGGACACAGAGCGGTGACTGCGGAGGTTCATCTGCGGTGACGAGGACACAGAGCGGTGACTGCGGCGGTTGGTCTGCGGTGACGAGGACACAGAGTGGTGACTGCGGCGGTTGGCCTGCGGTGACGAGGACACAGAGCGGTGACTACGGCGGTTGGCCTGCGGTGACGAGGACACAGAGCGGTGACTGCGGCGGTTGGGTCTGCGGTGACGAGGACAGAGAGCGGTGACTGCGGCGGTTCATCTGCGGTGACGAGGACACAGAGCGGTGACTGCGGCGGTTGGTCTGCGGTGACGAGGACACAGAGTGGTGACTGCGGCGGTTGGCCTGCGGTGACGAGGACACAGAGCGGTGACTACGGCGGTTGGCCTGCGGTGACGAGGACACAGAGCGGTGACTGCGGCGGTTGGGTCTGCGGTGACGAGGACACAGAGCGGTGACTGCGGCGGTTCATCTGCGGTGACGAGGACACAGAGCGGTGACTGCGGCGGTTGGTCTGCGGTGACGAGGACACAGAGCGGTGACTGCGGCGGTTGGCCTGCGGTGACGAGGACACAGAGCGGTGACTACGGCGGTTGGCCTGCGGTGACGAGGACACAGAGCGGTGACTGCGGCGGTTGGGTCTGCGGTGACGAGGACAGAGAGCGGTGACTGCGGCGGTTGGGTCTGCGGTGACGAGGACAGAGAGCGGTGACTGCGGCGGTTGGTCTGCGGTGACGAGGACACAGAGCGGTGACTGCGGCGGTTGGCCTGCGGTGACGAGGACACAGAGCGGTGACTGCGGCGGTTGGGTCTGCGGTGACGAGGACAGAGAGCGGTGACTGCGGCGGTTGGGTTTCCGGTGACGAGGACACAGAGCAGTGACTGCGGCGGTTGGGTCTGCGGTGACGAGGACAGAGAGCGGTGACTGCGGCGGTTGGGTCTGCGGTGACGAGGACACAGAGCGGTGACTACGGCGGTTGGGTCTGCGGTGACGAGGACACAGAGCGGTGACTGCGGCGGTTGGGTCTGCGGTGACGAGGATAGAAAGCGGTGACTGCGGCGGTTGGGTCTGCGGTGACGAGGACACAGAGCGGTGACTGCGGCGGTTGGGTCTGCGGTGACGAGGACACAGAGCGGTGACTGTGGCGGTTGGGTCTGCGGTGACGAGGACACAGAGCGGTGACTGCGGCGGTTGGGTCTGCGGTGACGAGGACACAGAGCGGTGACTGCGGCGGTTCATCTGCGGTGACGAGGACACAGAGCGGTGACTGCGGCGGTTGGTCTGCGGTGACGAGGACACAGAGTGGTGACTGCGGCGGTTGGGTCTGCGGTGACGAGGACACAGAGCGGTGACTGCGGCGGTTGGGTCTGCGGTGACGAGGACACAGAGCGGTGACTACGGCGGTTGGGTCTGCGGTGACGAGGACACAGAGCGGTGACTACGGCGGTTGGGTCTGCGGTGATGAGGACACAGAGCGGTGACTGCGGCGGTTGGGTCTGCGGTGACGAGGACACAGAGCGGTGACTACGGCGGTTGGGTCTGCGGTGATGAGGACAGAGAGCAGTGGCTGTGGCGGTTGGGTCTGCGGTGACGAGGACAGAGAGCGGTGACTGCGGCGGTTGGGTCTGCGGTGACGAGGACAGAGAGCGGTGACTGCGGCGGTTGGTCTGCGGTGACGAGGACACAGAGCGGTGACTGCGGCGGTTGGCCTGCGGTGACGAGGACACAGAGCGGTGACTACGGCGGTTGGCCTGCGGTGACGAGGACACAGAGCGGTGACTGCGGCGGTTGGGTCTGCGGTGACGAGGACAGAGAGCGGTGACTGCGGCGGTTGGGTCTGCGGTGACGAGGACAGAGAGCGGTGACTGCGGCGGTTGGTCTGCGGTGACGAGGGACACAGAGCGGTGACTGCGGCGGTTGGCCTGCGGTGACGAGGACACAGAGCGGTGACTGCGGCGGTTGGGTCTGCGGTGACGAGGACAGAGAGCGGTGACTGCGGCGGTTGGGTTTCCGGTGACGAGGACACAGAGCAGTGACTGCGGCGGTTGGGTCTGCGGTGACGAGGACAGAGAGCGGTGACTGCGGCGGTTGGGTCTGCGGTGACGAGGACAGAGAGCGGTGACTACAGCGGTTGGGTCTGCGGTGATGAGGACACAGAGCGGTGACTGCGGCGGTTGGGTCTGCGGTGATGAGGACAGAGAGCGGTGACTGCGGCGGTTGGGTCTGCGGTGACGAGGACAGAGAGCGGTGACTACGGCGGTTGGGTCTGCGGTGATGAGGACACAGAGCGGTGACTGCGGCGGTTGGGTCTGCGGTGATGAGGACAGAGAGCGGTGACTGCGGCGGTTGGGTCTGCGGTGATGAGGACAGAGAGCGGTGACTGCGGCGGTTGGGTCTGCGGTGACGAGGACACAGAGCGGTGACAGCGGCGGTTGGGTCTGCGGTGACGAGGACAGAGAGCGGTGACTGCGGCGGTTGGTCTGTGGTGACGAGGACAGAGAGCGGTGACTACGGCGTTTGGGTCTGCGGTGACGAGGACAGAGAGCCGTGACTACGGCGGTTGGGTCTGCGGTGACGAGGACAGAGAGCGGTGACTGCGGCGGTTGGGTCTGCGGTGACGAGGACAGAGAGCGGTGACTGCGGCGGTTGGTCTGTGGTGACGAGGACAGAGAGCGGTGACTATGGCGGTTGGGTCTGCGGTGACGAGGACAGAGAGCCGTGACTACGGCGGTTGGGTCTGCGGTGACGAGGACAGAGAGCGGTGACTACGGCGGTTGGGTCTGCGGTAACGAGGACAGAGAGCGGTGACTGCGGCGGTTGGGTCTGCGGTGACGAGGACAGAGAGTGGTGACTGCGGCGGTTGGTCTGTGGTGACGAGGACACAGAGCAGTGACTACGCTAGTTGCAGTAGCATACATTTAACGAGATGTGCAGCAATACACAGCGGAAGACTGACGTAAAACCATAATTTACCTTTATGATTGTCCAGGACACCACGCGACCATCGGAGGACACTGAGAAGAAATTCAGGTTCTTGTCCAGGTCGTCTTTCTGCCACTTCACCTGGAAAACAAACACCGACATCACCTTCATGGCACAGAGAAAGAACTCCCCGTACTGCCAGGAACCGGGGCGCCTACCTATATTACACTGACACTGATATCTACATTCATATTATATCTCATGACTGTACACCGACGCTGATATCTGCATTCATATTATATCTCCTGACCTTACACCGACACTGATATCTACATTCATATTATATCTCCTGACCTTACACCGACACTGATATCTACATTCATATTATATCTCCTGACCTTACACCGACGCTGATATCTGCATTCATATTATATCTCCTGATCTTACACCGACACTGATATCTACATTCATATTATATCTCCTGACCTTACACCGACGCTGATATCTGCATTCATATTATATCTCCTGACCTTACACCGACACTGATATCTACATTCATATTATATCTCCTGACCTTACACCGACGCTGATATCTGCATTCATATTATATCTCCTGACCTTACACCGACACTGATATCTACATTCATATTATATCTCCTGACTGTACACCGACGCTGACATCTACATTCATATTATATCTCATGACCTTACACCGACACTGACATCTGCATTCATATTATATCTCCTAACCTTACACCGACGCTGATAACTACATTCATATTATATCTCCTGACCTTACACCGACGCGGATATCTGCATTCATATTATATCTCATGACCTTACACCGACACTGATATCTACATTCATATTATATCTCCTAACTGTACATCGACGCTGACATCTACATTCATATTATATCTCCTGACTTTACACCGACACTGTTATCTGCATTCATATTATATCTCCTGACCTTACACCGACACTGATATCTACATTCATATTATATCTCATGACTGTACACCGACGCTGATATCTGCATTCATATTATATCTCCTGACCTTACACCGACGCTGATATCTACATTCATATTATATCTCCTGACCTTACACCGACACTGATATCTGCACTCATATTATATCTCCTGAATTTACACCCACGCTGATATCTACATTCATATTATATCTCCTGACTTTACACCGACGCTGATTTCTACATTCATATTATATCTCCTGACTTTACACCGACGCTGATATCTACATTCATATTAAATCTCCTAACCTGACACCGACACTGACATCTACATTCATATTATATCTCCTGACTTTACACCGACGCTGATATCTGCATTCATATTATATCTCCAGACCTTACACGGACACTGATATCTACATTCATATTATATCTCCTAAACTTACACCGACACTGATATCTACATTCATATTATATCTCCTGACCTTACACCGACGCTGATATCTGCATTCATATTATATCTCCTGACCTTACACCGAAACTGATATCTACATTCATATTATATCTCCTGACTGTACACCGACGCTGACATCTACATTCATATTATATCTCATGACCTTACACTGACATCTGCATTCATATTATATCTCCTAACCTTACACCGACGCTGATAACTACATTCATATTATATCTCCTGACCTTACACCGACGCGGATATCTGCATTCATATTATATCTCATGACCTTACACCGACACGGATATCTACATTCATATTATATCTCTTAACTGTACACCGACGCTGACATCTACATTCATATTATATCTCCTGACTTTACACCGACACTGTTATCTGCATTCATATTATATCTCCTGACCTTACACCGACACTGATATCTACATTCATATTATATCTCATGACTGTACACCGACGCTGATATCTGCATTCATATTATATCTCCTGACCTTACACCGACGCTGATATCTAAATTCATATTATATCTCCTGACCTTACACCGACGCTGATATCTACATTCATATTATATCTCATGACCTTACACCGACACTGACATCTGCATTCATATTATATCTCCTAACCTTACACCGACGCTGATAACTACATTCATATTATATCTCCTGACCTTACACCGACGCGGATATCTGCATTCATATTATATCTCATGACCTTACACCGACACTGATATCTACATTCATATTATATCTCCTAACTGTACATCGACGCTGACATCTACATTCATATTATATCTCCTGACTTTACACCGACACTGTTATCTGCATTCATATTATATCTCCTGACCTTACACCGACACTGATATCTACATTCATATTATATCTCATGACTGTACACCGACGCTGATATCTGCATTCATATTATATCTCCTGACCTTACACCGACGCTGATATCTACATTCATATTATATCTCCTGACCTTACACCGACACTGATATCTGCACTCATATTATATCTCCTGAATTTACACCCACGCTGATATCTACATTCATATTATATCTCCTGACTTTACACCGACGCTGATTTCTACATTCATATTATATCTCCTGACTTTACACCGACGCTGATATCTACATTCATATTAAATCTCCTAACCTGACACCGACACTGACATCTACATTCATATTATATCTCCTGACTTTACACCGACGCTGATATCTGCATTCATATTATATCTCCAGACCTTACACGGACACTGATATCTACATTCATATTATATCTCCTAAACTTACACCGACACTGATATCTACATTCATATTATATCTCCTGACCTTACACCGACGCTGATATCTGCATTCATATTATATCTCCTGACCTTACACCGAAACTGATATCTACATTCATATTATATCTCCTGACTGTACACCGACGCTGACATCTACATTCATATTATATCTCATGACCTTACACTGACATCTGCATTCATATTATATCTCCTAACCTTACACCGACGCTGATAACTACATTCATATTATATCTCCTGACCTTACACCGACGCGGATATCTGCATTCATATTATATCTCATGACCTTACACCGACACGGATATCTACATTCATATTATATCTCTTAACTGTACACCGACGCTGACATCTACATTCATATTATATCTCCTGACTTTACACCGACACTGTTATCTGCATTCATATTATATCTCCTGACCTTACACCGACACTGATATCTACATTCATATTATATCTCATGACTGTACACCGACGCTGATATCTGCATTCATATTATATCTCCTGACCTTACACCGACGCTGATATCTAAATTCATATTATATCTCCTGACCTTACACCGACGCTGATATCTACATTCATATTATATCTCATGACCTTACACCGACACTGACATCTGCATTCATATTATATCTCCTAACCTTACACCGACGCTGATATCTACATTCATATTATATCTCCTGACCTTACACCGACGCTGATATCTACATTCATATTATATCTCCTGAC
Organism: Pseudophryne corroboree; assembly: GCF_028390025.1. Lineage (NCBI taxonomy): Eukaryota > Metazoa > Chordata > Amphibia > Anura > Myobatrachidae > Pseudophryne > Pseudophryne corroboree. The sequence goes on along the minus strand of NC_086444.1, from coordinate 11,859,499 downwards.
CTTACACCGACACTGATATCTGCACTCATATTATATCTCCTGAATTTACACCGACGCTGATATCTACATTCATATTATATCTCCTGACTTTACACCGACGCTGATTTCTACATTCATATTATATCTCCTGACTTTACACCGACGCTGATATCTACATTCATATTACAGGTTGAGTCTCTCTTATCCAAAATGCCTGGGACCAGAGGTATTTTGGATATGGGATTTTTCCGTATTTTGGAATAATTGCATACCATAATGAGATATCATGGTGATGGGACCTAAATCTAAGCACAGAATGCATTTATATTACATCAACACCTTATACACACAGCCTGAAGGTAATTTTAGCCAATATTTTTTATAACTTTGTGCATTAAACAAAGTGTGTTTACATTCACACAATTCATTTATGTTTCATATACACCTTATACACACAGCCTGAGGGTCGTTTAATACAATATTTTTAATAACTTTGTGTATTAAACAAAGTTTGTGTACATTGAGCCATCAAAAAACAAAGGTTTCACTATCTCACTCTCACTCAAAAAAGTCCGTATTTCGGAATATTCCGTATTTCGGAATATTTGAATATGGGATACTCAACCTGTATATCTCCTAATCTGACACCGACACTGACATCTACATTCATATTATATCTCCTAACCTTACACCGACACTGATATCTGCATTCATATTATATCTCCTGACTTTACGCCGACACTGATATCTGCACTCATATTATATCTCCTGAATTTACACCAACGCCGATATCTACATTCATATTATATATCCTGACTTTGCGCCGACACTGATATCTGCGTTCATATTATATCTCCTGACTTTACGCCGACACTGATATCTGCACTCATATTATATCTCCTGAATTTACACCGACGCTGATATCTACATTCATATTATATCTCCTGACCTTACACCGACGCTGATATCTGCATTCATATTATATCTCCTGACTTTACACCGACACTGATATCTGCATTCATATTATATCTCCTGACCTTACACCGACACTGATATCTGCATTCATATTATATCTCCTGACCTTACACCGACGCTGATATCTGCATTCATATTATATCTCCTGACTTTACACCGACACTGATATCTGCATTCATATTATATCTCCTGACCTTACACCGACACTGATATCTGCATTCATATTATATCTCCTGACCTTACACCGACACTGATATCTGCATTCATATTATATCTCCTGACCTTACACCGACACTGATATCTGCATTCATATTATATCTCCTGACCTTACACCGACGCTGATATCTGCATTCATATTATATCTCCTGACTGTACACCGACACTGATATCTGCATTCATATTATATCTCCTGACTGTACACCGACACTGATATCTACATTCATATTATATCTCCTGACTGTACACCGACACTGATATCTACATTCATATTATATCTCCTGACTGTACACCGACACTGATATCTGCATTCATATTATATCTACTGACCTTACACCGACGCTGATATCTGCATTCATATTATATCTCCTGACCTTACACCGACACTGATATCTGCATTCATATTATATCTCCTGACCTTACACCGACGCTGATATCTACATTCATATTATATCTCATGACCTTACACCGACACTGATATCTACATTCATATTATATCTCATGACCTTACACCGACACTGATATCTACATTCATATTATATCTCCTGACCTTACAACGACACTGATATCTACATTCATATTATATCTCCTGACCTTATACCGACGCTGATATCTGCATTCATATTATATCTCCTGACTTTACACCGACACTGATATCTGCATTCATATTATATCTCCTGACCTTATACCGACACTGATATCTGCATTCATATTATATCTCCTGACTTTACACCGATACGGATATCTACATTCATATTATATCTCCTGAACTTACACCGACACTGATATCTACATTTATATTATATCTCCTGACTGTACACCGACACTGATATCTGCATTCATATTATATCTCATGATATAATATGAATGTAGATATCAGTGTCGGTGTAAGGTCAGCAGATACACCGACACTGATATCTGCATTCATATTATATCTCCTGACCTTACACAGACGCTGATATCTGCATTCATATTATATCTCCTGACTGTACACCGACACTGATATCTGCATTCATATTATATCTCATGACCTTACACCGACACTGATATCTACATTCATATTATATCTCCTGACCTTACACCGACACTGATATCTACATTCATATTATATCTCCAGACCTTACACCGACACTGATATCTGCATTCATATTATATCTCCTGACCTTACACCGACGCTGATATCTACATTCATATTATATCTCATGACCTTACAACGACACTGATATCTACATTCATATTATATCTCCTGACCTTACACCGACACTGATATCTGCATTCATATTATATCTCCTGACCTTACACCGACGCTGATATCTGCATTCATATTATATCTCCTAACCTTACACCGACACTGATATCTGCATTCATATTATATCTCCTGACCTTACACCGACACTGATATCTGCATTCATATTATATCTCCTGACCTTACACCGACACTGATATCTGCATTCATATTATATCTTCTGACCTTACACCGACACTGATATCTGCATTCATATTATATCTCCTGACCTTACACCGACGCTGATATCTGCATTCATATTATATCTCCTGACTGTACACCGACACTGATATCTACATTCATATTATATCTCATGACTGTACAACGACACTGATATCTACATTCATATTATATCTCCTGACTGTACACCGACACTGATATCTGCATTCATATTATATCTCCTGACCTTACACCGACGCTGATATCTACATTCATATTATATCTCCTGACCTTACACCGACACTGATATCTGCATTCATATTATATCTCCTGACCTTACACCGACGCTGATATCTGCATTCATATTATATCTCATGACCTTACACCGACACTGATATCTACATTCATATTATATCTCCTGACCTTACATCGACACTGATATCTACATTCATATTATATCTCCTGACCTTACAACGACACTGATATCTACATTCATATTATATCTCCTGACCTTACACCGACACTGATATCTACATTCATATTATATCTCCTGACTGTACACCGACACTGATATCTACATTCATATTATATCTCCTGACTGTACACCGACACTGATATCTGCATTCATATTATATCTCATGACTGTACACCGACACTGATATCTGCATTCATATTATATCTCATGACCTTAAACCGACACTGATATCTGCATTCATATTATATCTCCTGACCTTACACCGACGCTGATATCTGCATTCATATTATATCTCCTGACTGTACACCGACACTGATATCTGCATTCATATTATATCTCCTGACATTACACCGACACTGATATCTACATTCATATTATATCTCCTGACATTACACCGACACTGATATCTACATTCATATTATATCTCCTGACATTACACCGACACTGATATCTGCATTCATATTATATCTCATGACTGTACACCGACACTGATATCTGCATTCATATTATATCTCATGACCTTAAACCGACACTGATATCTGCATTCATATTATATCTCCTGACATTACACCGACGCTGATATCTGCATTCATATTATATCTCCTGACATTACACCGACACTGATATCTGCATTCATATTATATCTCCTGACCTTACACCGACGCTGATATCTACATTCATATTATATCTCATGACCTTACAACGACACTGATATCTGCATTCATATTATATCTCCAGACCTAACACCGACGCTGATATCTACATTCATATTATATCTCCTGACCTTACACCGACACTGATATCTGCATTCATATTATATCTCATGACTGTACACCGACACTGATATCTGAATTCATATTATATCTCCTAACCTTACACCGACACTGATATCTACATTCATATTATATCTCATGACCTTACACCGACGCTGATATCTGCACTCATATTATATCTCCTGATCTTACATAGACGCTGATATCTGCATTCATATTATATCTCCAGACCTGACACCGACGCTGATATCTACATTCATATTATATCTCCTGACCTTACACCGACGTGATATCTGCATTCATATTATATCTCCTGACCTTACACCAACGCTAATATCTACATTCATATTATATCTCATGACCTTACACCGACGCTGATATCTGCATTTATAATATATCTCCTGACCTTACACCAACGCTAATATCTACATTCATATTATATCTCCTGACCTTACACCGACGCTGATATCTACATTCATATTATATCTCCTGACCTTACACCGACGCTGATATCTGCATTCATATTACATCTCATGACCTTACACCGACGCTGATATCTGCATTCATATTATATCTCCTGACCTTACACCGACGTATTATATCTCCTGACTTTACACCGACGCTGATATCTGCATTCATATTATATCTCCAGACCTGACACCGACGCTGATATCTACATTCATATTATATCTCCTGACCTTACACCGACGCTGATATCTGCATTCATGTTATATCTCCAGACCTTACACCGACGCTGATATCTGCATTCATATTATATCTCATGAACTTACACCAACGCTAATATCTACATTCATATTATATCTCATGACCTTACACCGACGCTGATATCTACATTCATATTATATCTCCTGACCTTACACCGACACTGATATCTGCATTCATATTATATCTCATGACCTTACACCGACGCTGATATCTGCATTCATATTATATGTCATGACCTTACACCGACGCTGATATCTGCATTCATATTATATCTCCTGACCTTACACCGACGCTGATATCTACATTCATATTATATCTCTAGACCTGACACCGACGCTGATATCTACATTCATATTATATCTCCTGACCTTACACCGACGCTGATATCTGAATTCATATTATATCTCCAGACCTGACACCGACACTGATATCTGCATTTATATTATATCTCATGACCTTACACCGACGCTGATATCTGCATTAATATTATATCTCTAGACCTGACACCAACGCTGATATCTACATTCATATTATATCTCATGACCTTACACCAACGCTAATATCTACATTTATATTATATCTCATGACCTTACACCACGCTGATATCTACATTCATATTATATCTCCTGACCTTACACCGACACTGATATCTGCATTCATATTATATCTCATGACCTTACACCGACGCTGATATCTGCATTCATATTATATCTCATGACCTTACACCGACGCTGATATCTGCATTCATATTATATCTCCTGACCTTACACCGACGCTGATATCTACATTCATATTATATCTCCTGACCTTACACCGACGCTATCTGCATTCATATTATATCTCCTGACCTTACACCGACACTGATATCTGCATTCATATTATATCTCCTGACCTTACACCAACGCTAATATCTACAGTCATAATATATCTCATGACCTTACACCGACGCTGATATCTGCATTCATATTATATCTCATGACCTTACACCGACGCTATCTGCATTCATATTATATCTCCTGACCTGACACCGACACTGATATCTGCATTCATATTATATCTCCTGATCTTAAATCGAGTCTGATACTGGAAGGAGGTAATACCACAGCCTCCCAGGGATCAGATATTGGAAGGAGGTAATAACTCAGCCTCCCAGGGATCTGATACGGGGAGGAGGTAATACCTCAGCCTCCCAGGGATCTGATACTGGAAGGAGGTAATACCTCAGCCTCCCAGGGATCTGATACTGGAAGTAATATCTCAGTCTCCCAGGGATCTGATACGGGGAAGAGGTAATACCTCAGCCTCCCAGGGATCTGATTCATATTATATCTCCTGACCTTACACCGACGCGGATATCTGCATTCATATTATATCTCATGACCTTACACCGACACGGATATCTACATTCATATTATATCTCTTAACTGTACACCGACGCTGACATCTACATTCATATTATATCTCCTGACTTTACACCGACACTGTTATCTGCATTCATATTATATCTCCTGACCTTACACCGACACTGATATCTACATTCATATTATATCTCATGACTGTACACCGACGCTGATATCTGCATTCATATTATATCTCCTGACCTTACACCGACGCTGATATCTAAATTCATATTATATCTCCTGACCTTACACCGACGCTGATATCTACATTCATATTATATCTCATGACCTTACACCGACACTGACATCTGCATTCATATTATATCTCCTAACCTTACACCGACGCTGATATCTACATTCATATTATATCTCCTGACCTTACACCGACGCTGATATCTACATTCATATTATATCTCCTAACCTAACACTGATATCTACATTCATATTATATCTCCTGACCTTACACCGACACTGATATCTGCACTCATATTATATCTCCTGAATTTACACCGACGCTGATATCTACATTCATATTATATCTCCTGACTTTACACCGACGCTGATTTCTACATTCATATTATATCTCCTGACTTTACACCGACGCTGATATCTACATTCATATTACAGGTTGAGTCTCTCTTATCCAAAATGCCTGGGACCAGAGGTATTTTGGATATGGGATTTTTCCGTATTTTGGAATAATTGCATACCATAATGAGATATCATGGTGATGGGACCTAAATCTAAGCACAGAATGCATTTATATTACATCAACACCTTATACACACAGCCTGAAGGTAATTTTAGCCAATATTTTTTATAACTTTGTGCATTAAACAAAGTGTGTTTACATTCACACAATTCATTTATGTTTCATATACACCTTATACACACAGCCTGAGGGTCGTTTAATACAATATTTTTAATAACTTTGTGTATTAAACAAAGTTTGTGTACATTGAGCCATCAAAAAACAAAGGTTTCACTATCTCACTCTCACTCAAAAAAGTCCGTATTTCGGAATATTCCGTATTTCGGAATATTTGGATATGGGATACTCAACCTGTATATCTCCTAATCTGACACCGACACTGACATCTACATTCATATTATATCTCCTAACCTTACACCGACACTGATATCTGCATTCATATTATATCTCCTGACTTTACGCCGACACTGATATCTGCACTCATATTATATCTCCTGAATTTACACCAACGCCGATATCTACATTCATATTATATATCCTGACTTTGCGCCGACACTGATATCTGCGTTCATATTATATCTCCTGACTTTACGCCGACACTGATATCTGCATTCATATTATATCTCCTGACCTTACACCGACACTGATATCTGCATTCATATTATATCTCCTGACCTTACACCGACGCTGATATCTGCATTCATATTATATCTCCTGACTTTACACCGACACTGATATCTGCATTCATATTATATCTCCTGACCTTACACCGACACTGATATCTGCATTCATATTATATCTCCTGACCTTACACCGACACTGATATCTGCATTCATATTATATCTCCTGACCTTACACCGACACTGATATCTGCATTCATATTATATCTCCTGACCTTACACCGACGCTGATATCTGCATTCATATTATATCTCCTGACTGTACACCGACACTGATATCTGCATTCATATTATATCTCCTGACTGTACACCGACACTGATATCTACATTCATATTATATCTCCTGACTGTACACCGACACTGATATCTACATTCATATTATATCTCCTGACTGTACACCGACACTGATATCTGCATTCATATTATATCTACTGACCTTACACCGACGCTGATATCTGCATTCATATTATATCTCCTGACCTTACACCGACACTGATATCTGCATTCATATTATATCTCCTGACCTTACACCGACGCTGATATCTACATTCATATTATATCTCATGACCTTACACCGACACTGATATCTACATTCATATTATATCTCATGACCTTACACCGACACTGATATCTACATTCATATTATATCTCATGACCTTACAACGACACTGATATCTACATTCATATTATATCTCCTGACCTTATACCGACGCTGATATCTGCATTCATATTATATCTCCTGACTTTACACCGACACTGATATCTGCATTCATATTATATCTCCTGACCTTATACCGACACTGATATCTGCATTCATATTATATCTCCTGACTTTACACCGATACGGATATCTACATTCATATTATATCTCCTGAACTTACACCGACACTGATATCTACATTTATATTATATCTCCTGACTGTACACCGACACTGATATCTGCATTCATATTATATCTCATGATATAATATGAATGTAGATATCAGTGTCGGTGTAAGGTCAGCAGATACACCGACACTGATATCTGCATTCATATTATATCTCCTGACCTTACACAGACGCTGATATCTGCATTCATATTATATCTCCTGACTGTACACCGACACTGATATCTGCATTCATATTATATCTCATGACCTTACACCGACACTGATATCTACATTCATATTATATCTCCTGACCTTACACCGACACTGATATCTACATTCATATTATATCTCCAGACCTTACACCGACACTGATATCTGCATTCATATTATATCTCCTGACCTTACACCGACGCTGATATCTACATTCATATTATATCTCATGACCTTACAACGACACTGATATCTACATTCATATTATATCTCCTGACCTTACACCGACACTGATATCTGCATTCATATTATATCTCCTGACCTTACACCGACGCTGATATCTGCATTCATATTATATCTCCTAACCTTACACCGACACTGATATCTGCATTCATATTATATCTCCTGACCTTACACCGACACTGATATCTGCATTCATATTATATCTCCTGACCTTACACCGACACTGATATCTGCATTCATATTATATCTTCTGACCTTACACCGACACTGATATCTGCATTCATATTATATCTCCTGACCTTACACCGACGCTGATATCTGCATTCATATTATATCTCCTGACTGTACACCGACACTGATATCTACATTCATATTATATCTCATGACTGTACAACGACACTGATATCTACATTCATATTATATCTCCTGACTGTACACCGACACTGATATCTGCATTCATATTATATCTCCTGACCTTACACCGACGCTGATATCTACATTCATATTATATCTCCTGACCTTACACCGACACTGATATCTGCATTCATATTATATCTCCTGACCTTACACCGACGCTGATATCTGCATTCATATTATATCTCATGACCTTACACCGACACTGATATCTACATTCATATTATATCTCCTGACCTTACATCGACACTGATATCTACATTCATATTATATCTCCTGACCTTACAACGACACTGATATCTACATTCATATTATATCTCCTGACCTTACACCGACACTGATATCTACATTCATATTATATCTCCTGACTGTACACCGACACTGATATCTACATTCATATTATATCTCCTGACTGTACACCGACACTGATATCTGCATTCATATTATATCTCATGACTGTACACCGACACTGATATCTGCATTCATATTATATCTCCTGACATTACACCGACACTGATATCTACATTCATATTATATCTCCTGACATTACACCGACACTGATATCTACATTCATATTATATCTCCTGACATTACACCGACACTGATATCTGCATTCATATTATATCTCATGACTGTACACCGACACTGATATCTGCATTCATATTATATCTCATGACCTTAAACCGACACTGATATCTGCATTCATATTATATCTCCTGACCTTACACCGACGCTGATATCTGCATTCATATTATATCTCCTGACATTACACCGACACTGATATCTGCATTCATATTATATCTCCTGACCTTACACCGACGCTGATATCTACATTCATATTATATCTCATGACCTTACAACGACACTGATATCTGCATTCATATTATATCTCCAGACCTAACACCGACGCTGATATCTACATTCATATTATATCTCCTGACCTTACACCGACACTGATATCTGCATTCATATTATATCTCATGACTGTACACCGACACTGATATCTGAATTCATATTATATCTCCTAACCTTACACCGACACTGATATCTACATTTATATTATATCTCATGACCTTACACCGACGCTGATATCTGCACTCATATTATATCTCCTGATCTTACATAGACGCTGATATCTGCATTCATATTATATCTCCAGACCTGACACCGACGCTGATATCTACATTCATATTATATCTCCTGACCTTACACCGACGTGATATCTGCATTCATATTATATCTCCTGACCTTACACCAACGCTAATATCTACATTCATATTATATCTCATGACCTTACACCGACGCTGATATCTGCATTTATAATATATCTCCTGACCTTACACCAACGCTAATATCTACATTCATATTATATCTCCTGACCTTACACCGACGCTGATATCTACATTCATATTATATCTCCTGACCTTACACCGACGCTGATATCTGCATTCATATTACATCTCATGACCTTACACCGACGCTGATATCTGCATTCATATTATATCTCCTGACCTTACACCGACGTATTATATCTCCTGACTTTACACCGACGCTGATATCTGCATTCATATTATATCTCCAGACCTGACACCGACGCTGATATCTACATTCATATTATATCTCCTGACCTTACACCGACGCTGATATCTGCATTCATGTTATATCTCCAGACCTTACACCGACGCTGATATCTGCATTCATATTATATCTCATGAACTTACACCAACGCTAATATCTACATTCATATTATATCTCATGACCTTACACCGACGCTGATATCTACATTCATATTATATCTCCTGACCTTACACCGACACTGATATCTGCATTCATATTATATCTCATGACCTTACACCGACGCTGATATCTGCATTCATATTATATGTCATGACCTTACACCGACGCTGATATCTGCATTCATATTATATCTCCTGACCTTACACCGACGCTGATATCTACATTCATATTATATCTCTAGACCTGACACCGACGCTGATATCTACATTCATATTATATCTCCTGACCTTACACCGACGCTGATATCTGAATTCATATTATATCTCCAGACCTGACACCGACACTGATATCTGCATTTATATTATATCTCATGACCTTACACCGACGCTGATATCTGCATTAATATTATATCTCTAGACCTGACACCAACGCTGATATCTACATTCATATTATATCTCATGACCTTACACCAACGCTAATATCTACATTTATACTATATCTCATGACCTTACACCACGCTGATATCTACATTCATATTATATCTCCTGACCTTACACCGACACTGATATCTGCATTCATATTATATCTCATGACCTTACACCGACGCTGATATCTGCATTCATATTATATCTCATGACCTTACACCGACGCTGATATCTGCATTCATATTATATCTCCTGACCTTACACCGACGCTGATATCTACATTCATATTATATCTCCTGACCTTACACCGACGCTATCTGCATTCATATTATATCTCCTGACCTTACACCGACACTGATATCTGCATTCATATTATATCTCCTGACCTTACACCAACGCTAATATCTACAGTCATAATATATCTCATGACCTTACACCGACGCTGATATCTGCATTCATATTATATCTCATGACCTTACACCGACGCTATCTGCATTCATATTATATCTCCTGACCTGACACCGACACTGATATCTGCATTCATATTATATCTCCTGATCTTAAATCGAGTCTGATACTGGAAGGAGGTAATACCACAGCCTCCCAGGGATCAGATATTGGAAGGAGGTAATAACTCAGCCTCCCAGGGATCTGATACGGGGAGGAGGTAATACCTCAGCCTCCCAGGGATCTGATACTGGAAGGAGGTAATACCTCAGCCTCCCAGGGATCTGATACTGGAAGTAATATCTCAGTCTCCCAGGGATCTGATACGGGGAAGAGGTAATACCTCAGCCTCCCAGGGATCTGATTCATATTATATCTCCTGACCTTACAACGACGCTGATATCTGCATTCATATTATATCTCCAGACCTGACACCGACGCTGATATCTGCATTCATATTATATCTCCTGACCTTACACCGACGCTGATATCTGCATTCATATTATATCTCCAGACCTGACACCGACGCTGATATCTACATTCATATTATATCTCCTGACCTTACACCGACGCTGATATCTGCATTCATATTATATCTCCTGACCTTACACCAACGCTAATATCTACATTCATATTATATCTCCTGACCTTACACCGACACTGATATCTGCATTCATATTATATCTCATGACTGTACACCGACACTGATATCTGCATTCATATTATATCTCTAGACCTGACACCGACACTGATATCTGCATTCATATTATATCTCATGACCTTACACCGACGCTGATATCTGCATTCATATTATATCTCTAGACCTGACACCGACGCTGATATCTACATTCATATTATATCTTCATGACCTTACACCAACGCTAATATCTACATTCATATTATATCTCCTGACCTTACACCGACGCTGATATCTGCATTCATATTATATCTCCTGACCTTCTACCGATGCTGATATCTACATTCATATTATATCTCCTGATCTTAAATCGAGTCTGATACTGGAAGGAGGTAATACCACAGCCTCCCAGGGATCAGATATTGGAAGGAGGTAATACCTCAGCCTCCCAGGGATCTGATACGGGGAGGAGGTAATACCTCAGCCTCCCAGGGATCTGATACTGGAAGGAGGTAATACCTCAGCCTCCCAGGGATCTGATACTGGAAGTAATACCTCAGTCTCCCAGGGATCTGATACGGGGAAGAGGTAATACCTCAGCCTCCCAGGGATCTGATACGGGGAGGAGGTAATACCTCAGCCTCCCACGGATCTGATACGGTGAGGAGGTAATACCTCAGCCTCCCAGGGATCTGATACAGGGAGGAGGTAATACCTCAGCCTCCCAGAGATCTGATAAAGGGAGGAGGTAATACCTCAGCCTCCCAGAGATCTGATACAGGGAGGAGGTAATACCTCAGCCTCCCAGGGATCTGATACTGGAAGGAGGTAATACCTCAGCCTCCCAGGGATCTGATACGGGGAGGAGGTAATACCTCAGCCTCCCAGGGATTTGATACTGGAAGGGAGTAATACCTCAGCCTCCCAGGGATCTGATACGGGAAGGAGGTAATACCTCAGCCTCCCAGGGGTCTGATACTGGAAGGGGAGTAATACCTCAGCCTCCCAGGGATCTGATTCGGGAAGGAGGTAATACCTCAGCCTCCCAGGGATCTGATACGGTGAGGAGGTAATACCTCAGCCTCCCAGGGATCTGATACGGGGAGGAGGTAATACCTCAGCCTCCCAGGGATCTGATACGGTGAGGAGGTAATACCTCAGCCTCCCAGGGATCTGATACAGGGAGGAGGTAATACCTCAGCCTCCCAGAGATCTGATACAGGGAGGAGGTAATACCTCAGCCTCCCAGAGATCTGATACAGGGAGGAGGTAATACCTCAGCCTCCCAGGGATCTGATACTGGAAGGAGGTAATACCTCAGCCTCCCAGGGATCTGATACGGGGAGGAGGTAATACCTCAGCCTCCCAGGGATTTGATACTGGAAGGGAGTAATACCTCAGCCTCCCAGGGATCTGATACGGGAAGGAGGTAATACCTCAGCCTCCCAGGGGTCTGATACTGGAAGGGGAGTAATACCTCAGCCTCCCAGGGATCTGATTCGGGAAGGAGGTAATACCTCAGCCTCCCAGGGATCTGATACTGGGAGTAATACATCAGCCTCCCAGGGATCTGATACGGGGAGGAGGTAATACCTTAGCCTCCCAGGGATCTGATAATGGAAGTAATACCTCAGCTTCCCAGGGATCTGATACAGGAAGGAGGTAATACCTCAGCCTCCCAGGGATCTGATACTGGAAGGGAATAATAACTCAGCCTCCCAGGGATCTGATACGGGGAGGAGGTAATACCTCAGCCTCCCAGGGATCTGATACTGGGAGGAGGTAATACCTCAGCCTCCCAGGGATCTGATACGGGGAGGAGGTAATACCTCAGCCTCCCAGGGATCTGATACTGGAAGGGAGTAATACCTCAGCCTCCCAGGGATCTGATACTGGAAGGAGGTAATACCTCAGCCTCCCAGGGATCTGATACTGGAAGGGAGTAATACCTCAGCCTCCCAGGGATCCGATACGGGGAGGAGGTAATACCTTAGCCTCCCAGGCATCTGATACGGGAAGGAGGTAATACCTCAGCCTCCTAGGGATCTGATACGGGGAGGAGGTAATACCTCAGCCTCCCAGGGATCTGATACGGGGAGGAGGTAATACCTCAGGCTCCCAGGGATCTAATACGGGGAGGAGGTAATACCTCAGTCTCCCAGGGATCTGACACGGGGAGGAGGTAATACCTCAGCCTCCCAGGGATCTGATGCTGGGAGGAGGTAATACCTCAGCCTCCCAGGGATCTGATACTGGAAGGAGGTAATACCACAGCCTCCCAGAGATCTGATACTGGAAAGAGGTAATACCTCAGCCTCCTAGGGATCTGATAAGGGAAGGGAGTAATACCTCAGCCTCCCAGGGATCTGATACTGGAAGGGAGTAATACCGCAGCCTCCCAGGGATCTGATACGGGGAGGAGGTAATACCTCAGTCTCCCAGGGATCTGATACGGGGAGGAGGTAATACCTCAGCCTCCCAGGGATCTGATACGGGGAGGAGGTAATACCTCAGCCTCCCAGGAATCTGATACTGGAAGGGAGTAATACCTCAGCCTCCCAGGGTTCTGATACGGGGAGGAGGTAATACCTCAGGCTCCCAGGGATCTGATACGGGGAGGAGGTAATACCTCAGTCTCCCAGGGATCTGATACGGGGAGGAGGTAATACCTCAGCCTCCCAGGGATCTGATACGGGGAGGAGGTAATACCTCAGCCTCCCAGGGATCTGATACTGGAAGGAGGTAATACCACAGCCTCCCAGTGATCTGATACTGGAAGGAGGTAATACCTCAGCCTCCCAGGGATCTGATACGGGAAGGGAGTAATACCTCAGCCTCCCAGGGATCTGATACTGGAAGAGAGTAATACCTCAGCCTCCCAGGGATCTGATACGGGGAGGAGGTAATACCTCAGTCTCCCAGGGATCTGATACGGGGAGGAGGTAACACCTCAGCCTCCCAGGGATCTGATACGGGGAGGAGGTAATACCTCAGCCTCCCAGGAATCTGATACTGGAAGGGAGTAATACCTCAGCCTCCCAGGGTTCTGATACGGGGAGGAGGTAATACCTCAGGCTCTCAGGGATCTGATACGGGGAGGAGGTAATACCTCAGTCTCCCAGGGATCTGATACGGGGAGGAGGTACTACCTCAGCCTCCCAGGGATCTGATACGGGGAGGAGGTAATACCTCAGCCTCCCAGGGATCTGATACTGGAAGGAGGTAATACCACAGCCTCCCAGTGATCTGATACTGGAAGGAGGTAATACCTCAGCCTCCCAGGGATCTGATACGGGAAGGGAGTAATACCTCAGCCTCCCAGGGATCTGATACTGGAAGAGAGTAATACCTCAGCCTCCCAGAGATCTGATACGGGGAGGAGGTAATACCTCAGCCTCCCAGGGATCTGATACGGGGAGGAGGTAATACCTCAGCCTCCCAGGAATCTGATACTGGAAGGGAGTAATACCTCAGGCTCCCAGGGATCTGATACGGGGAGGAGGTAATACCTCAGTCTCCCAGGGATCTGATACGGGGAGGAGGTAATACCTCAGCCTCCCAGGGATCTGATACGGGGAGGAGGTAATACCTCAGCCTCCCAGGGATCTGATACTGGAAGGAGGTAATACCACAGCCTCCCAGTGATCTGATACTGGAAGGAGGTAATACCTCAGCCTCCCAGGGATCTGATACGGGAAGGGAGTAATACCTCAGCCTCCCAGGGATCTGATACTGGAAGGGAGTAATACCTCAGCCTCCCAGGGATCTGATACGGGGAGGAGGTAATACCTCAGTCTCCCAGGGATCTGATACGGGGAGGAGGTAATACCTCAGCCTCCCAGGGATCTGATACGGGGAGGAGGTAATACCTCAGCCTCCCAGGAATCTGATACTGGAAGGGAGTAATACCTCAGCCTCCCAGGGATCTGATACAGGGAGGAGGTAATACCTCAGCCTCCCAGGGATCTGATACGGGGAGGAGGTAATACCTCAGCCTCCCAGGGATCTGATACGGGGAGGAGGTAATACCTCAGCCTCCCAGGGATCTGATACTGGAAGGAGGTAATACCACAGCCTCCCAGTGATCTGATACTGGAAGGAGGTAATACCTCAGCCTCCCAGGGATCTGATACGGGAAGGGAGTAATACCTCAGCCTCCCAGGGATCTGATACTGGAAGGGAGTAATACCTCAGCCTCCCAGGGATCTGATACAGGGAGGAGGTAATACCTCAGCCTCCCAGGGATCTGATACTGGAAGGAGGTAATACCACAGCCTCCCAGTGATCTGATACTGGAAGGAGGTAATATTTCAGCCTCCCAGGGATCTGATACGGGAAGGGAGTAATACCTCAGCCTCCCAGGGATCTGATACTGGAAGGGAGTAATACCTCAGCCTCCCAGGGATCTGATACGGGGAGGAGGTAATACCTCAGTCTCCCAGGGATCTGATATGGGGAGGAGGTAATACCTCAGCCTCCCAGGGATCTGACACGGGGAGGAGGTAATACCTCAGCCTCCCAGGAATCTGATACTGGAAGGGAGTAATACCTCAGCCTCCCAGGGATCTGATACAGGGAGGAGGTAATACCTCAGCCTCCCAGGGATCTGATACGGGGAGGAGGTAATACCTCAGCCTCCCAGGGATCTGATACGGGGAGGAGGTAATACCTCAGCCTCCCAGGGATCTGATACTGGAAGGAGGTAATACCACAGCCTCCCAGTGATCTGATACTGGAAGGAGGTAATACCTCAGCCTCCCAGGGATCTGATACGGGAAGGGAGTAATACCTCAGCCTCCCAGGGATCTGATACTGGAAGGGAGTAATACCTCAGCCTCCCAGGGATCTGATACGGGGAGGAGGTAATACCTCAGTCTCCCAGGGATCTGATACGGGGAGGAGGTAATACCTCAGCCTCCCAGGGATTTGATACGGGGAGGAGGTAATACCTCAGCCTCCCAGGAATCTGATACTGGAAGGGAGTAATACCTCAGCCTCCCAGGGATCTGATACAGGGAGGAGGTAATACCTCAGCCTCCCAGGGATCTGATACTGGAAGGAGGTAATACCTCAACCTCCCAGGGATCTGATACGGGAAGGGAGTAATACCTCAGCCTCCCAGGGATCTGATACTGGAAGGGAGTAATACCTCAGCCTCCCAGGGATCTGATACGGGGAGGAGGTAATACCACAGCCTCCCAGGGATCTGATACTGGAAGGAGGTAATACCTCAACCTCCCAGGGATCTGATACGGGAAGGGAGTAATACCTCAGCCTCCCAGGGATCTGATACGGGGAGGAGGTAATACCTCAGTCTCCCAGGGATCTGATACGGGGAGGAGGTAATACCTCAGCCTCCCAGGGATCTGATACGGGGAGGAGGTAATACCTCAGCCTCCCAGGAATCTGATACAGGGAGGAGGTAATACCTCAGCCTCCCAGGGATCTGATACGGGGAGGAGGTAATACCTCAGCCTCCCAGGGATCTGATACGGGGAGGAGGTAATACCTCAGCCTCCCAGGGATCTGATACGGGGAGGAGGTAATACCTCAGCCTCCCAGGGATCTGATACGGGGAGGAGGTAATACCTCAGCCTCCCAGGAATCTGATACAGGGAGGAGGTAATACCTCAGCCTCCCAGGGATCTGATACGGGGAGGAGGTAATACCTCAGCCTCCCAGGGATCTGATACGGGGAGGAGGTAATACCACAGCCTCCCAGGGATCTGATACTGGAAGGAGGTAATACCTCAACCTCCCAGGGATCTGATACGGGAAGGGAGTAATACCTCAGCCTCCCAGGGATCTGATACGGGGAGGAGGTAATACCTCAGTCTCCCAGGGATCTGATACGGGGAGGAGGTAATACCTCAGCCTCCCAGGGATCTGATACGGGGAGGAGGTAATACCTCAGCCTCCCAGGAATCTGATACAGGGAGGAGGTAATACCTCAGCCTCCCAGGGATCTGATACGGGGAGGAGGTAATACCTCAGCCTCCCAGGGATCTGATACGGGGAGTAGGACCCACTTCCGGGCAGGCTACAATGGGTGGGTAGCTGTGGAGGCTGGATATTGGTAAATCTGGCAGCGTCGGGGGGTTACGGCTGCGGGGGCGGGCATGGCGGGATTGCACCCAGTATAGGTACAGCACAGCTTCATACATTCAGGTGTTACATTCTGTAATATTTGCAGCTAACGCTTGTTTTGGGGAAATAGTCGCAGTGATAAATAGGCCCGTCTATCCTCACATAACATTTTTTGGAGTTTGGTCGCATATTTAAGCTTCCTGCATCTCGCCCTCAGTGTGTGTTTTAGGTACCCCCGGCCACAGACCATTCAGGATACAAAGGTAAGCATGGCGTACTGTGCACATGTTACTAGTTACACACAGTCACAGTGCCACGGGATAACGGAGCTAATTCACACCTGATCGCTAGGCTGTTTGTCTGCACAGCGGCCGATCAGGAATAAACTGTGCATGCGTATGCACCGCAATACGGCGGTGCGTCGCACGGGTACAAAGTGGATCGCTGCTTAGCAATGGATTTGTGCGAAGGATCCATTCGCACGGGTGTTCGCAAAGTGATTGAAAGGAAAAGGGCATTTGTGGGTGTCAACCGACTGTTTTCTAGGGGTGTCCGGGTGAACGCAGGCGTGTCCAGCCGTTTGAAGGGAGGTTTCCTGACATCAGCTCCGGGCCGGATCATCGCAGTGGGTGAGTAAGTCCTGAGCTCTCTGCACATGCATTCGCACCCATGCACAGCGATTACCCCTCCCCCTGCAAAATACGCCTGCGTGCGACTAGGTCTGAATTACACCCATAGTTAGGAAGGGTTTAGGAATAACATGTAGCCCCGTTTCTTTTTCAAGGGACCAATAGTAAGTAGACAAGTGACTCAGAAGTAGAGATGTGCGAGTTCGTATCTCAAAACAGCATCTTATTGGCTATACGGCGGTCACGTTCTAGATAGTCAATAAGAAAAATCCGGGTAAATCTCTACTCAGAAGCTGCTGCATGGACAGGTCTGGGCGATTCCACTGCTATTTCTTTATTAATTAAACAGGCAAAGAGCATGGAGCTGATTCCAAGTATGGCATTTGCATTTGGCAGCTTTTGCTGTGACCCCAACAACATCTGATCAAAGGAGCTCTCAATACAAGTGACACAGGGCGTCCTTAGGATGCAAACACAAAACAAAAATCCATCGGAGAGACGGCGGGAAGCTTAGGAGCGGCCAAATCAACAGTTTGGAGGACAGACCGCTAAGCTTGGGAACACAAAAAGGCATGGACGTTCACTGAAGTCTACAGTGGGGAATGATTGCAGGATCCTTTCCATGGTAAGGAAAAACCCTTTCACTACATCCAGCCAAGTGAAGAAGATACCCCAGGAGGTAATCATACAATTATTCTAGCATACCATAAAGAGAATACTTTACAGAGGGGTCACCACAAGATGCAAAGCATTCATACGCATCAAGGACAGGAAAGCCAGATCAGACCTTGCAGAAGCCAGCCACAGAAGCCAGCCACAGAAGCCACAGAAGACAGCCACAGAAGACAGCCACAGAAGCCAGCCACAAAAGCAAGCCACAGAAGACAGCCATAGAAGCCAGCCACAGAAGACAGCCACAGAAGACAGCCACAGAAGCCAGCCACAGAAGCCAGTCCAGTGCAGGAGCAGCGTTTCCACCTGTAGCAGAATGATGGGAATAGAAAAGTATGCAGGAGGCTTGGAAGGGCTCATGATTCGCACCAAAACCCTCCCCAGCAATGGTCGCCATGCATGTCTGGTCAGTTTTCACTCCAAGCACATTGCAGGGACAGGGGCGAGGCCTCAGTCATACCCGGTAGAATCATATAGTGCAACGCCATTTTTGGTGCTAATATTGGGGCAGATGTATTAAGCCTGGAGAAGTGATAAAGCAGTGATAAGTGCAAGGTGATAACGCACCAGCCAATCAGCTCCAATATGTAAATTGACATGTTTACTACTGAACCTACTCATCCTAATCACATCTGATTGTACAGCTAGGGGACTTACATTACAATTAATTGTTTACCATGTTAAATAGCACTCTGGCATAGACTTATTCCTGTTAATAATTACACACATTGAACACAGTATAATCAAATAAAATACATGTTTCCAATATAACCGATAAATATAACTGTACAATATAATAACACAATACAATACAATCATATATATATATATATATATATATATACATCTTCATATGCATTCTGTACAAAACATCAGGCTAGAGATAATATTCCCTGATAAACACAAACACATATAACAGAGGGATGATGTTTCACAATAATATGTGATGTCCATGTCTATTGGGAATCCAGGCAGCATGCAGTATAAGTGATAACCAAGTTCTGTCTTGTCTCTTTACCCTAACGCACTGAATCTAGAAACAGGCTGGCAAAAAGTACTCCTCAAGAGCCAGCTGGGGCTGCGTCCGTTACAATTTGAATAAAAGAAATCAAATACACACTCAGTAATGCATCATGCATGTTCCAGGGTAAACAGGGTATTAGCTAAATACTCCAAAGCAATAGACATTTATAAACAATAATCCATGATCCAAAGACTGTATCATTGTAACAAGCGCTCTGTAAGTGCTTGTATCCAGCAAGTTAATAGAGTGTATTTATATGGTGCTGTATTATCACACTATCATGTGTTGTACATACATGTTACACAACTCTCAAAAGCTGCAGCAATCGCGGTAACCGGAAGATGGCAAAAGCACATCAGCTACGGAAGCTGCACTGGTCACCTGTGTTATACATACATAATATAATCTAATATATATATATACACTAGAGATGAGCGCCTGAAATTTTTCGGGTTTTGTGTTTTGGTTTTGGGTTCGGTTCCGCGGCCGTGTTTTGGGTTCGAACGCGTTTTGGCAAAACCTCACCGAATTTTTTTTGTCGGATTCGGGTGTGTTTTGGATTCGGGTGTTTTTTTCCAAAAACACTAAAAAACAGCTTAAATCATAGAATTTGGGGGTCATTTTGATCCCAAAGTATTATTAACCTCAAAAACCATAATTTACACTCATTTTCAGTCTATTCTGAATACCTCACACCTCACAATATTATTTTTAGTCCTAAAATTTGCACCGAGGTCGCTGTGTGAGTAAGATAAGCGACCCTAGTGGCCGACACAAACACCGGGCCCATCTAGGAGTGGCACTGCAGTGTCACGCAGGATGTCCCTTCCAAAAAACCCTCCCCAAACAGCACATGACGCAAAGAAAAAAAGAGGCGCAATGAGGTAGCTGTGTGAGTAAGATTAGCGACCCTAGTGGCCGACACAAACACCGGGCCCATCTAGGAGTGGCATTTTTGTTCTCCATATTTTAATAGGCACAACTAAAAGGCACCTCAGGTAAACAATGGAGATGGATGGATTGGATACTAGTATACAATTATGGACGGGCTGCCGAGTGCCGACACAGAGGTAGCCACAGCCGTGAACTACCGCACTGTACTGTGTCTGCTGCTAATATATAGACTGGTTGATAAAGAGATAGTATACTCGTAACTAGTATGTATGTATAAAGAAAGAAAAAAAAACCACGGTTAGGTGGTATATACAATTATGGACGGGCTGCCGAGTGCCGACACAGAGGTAGCCACAGCCGTGAACTACCGCACTGTACTGTGTCTGCTGCTAATATATAGACTGGTTGATAAAGAGATAGTATACTCGTAACTAGTATGTATGTATAAAGAAAGAAAAAAAAACCACGGTTAGGTGGTATATACAATTATGGACGGGCTGCCGAGTGCCGACACAGAGGTAGCCACAGCCGTGAACTACCGCACTGTACTGTGTCTGCTGCTAATATATAGACTGGTTGATAAAGAGATAGTATACTCGTAACTAGTATGTATGTATAAAGAAAGAAAAAAAAAAACACGGTTAGGTGGTATATACAATTATGGACGGGCTGCCGAGTGCCGACACAGAGGTAGCCACAGCCGTGAACTACCGCACTGTACTGTGTCTGCTGCTAATATATAGACTGGTTGATAAAGAGATAGTATACTCGTAACTAGTATGTATGTATAAAGAAAGAAAAAAAAACCACGGTTAGGTGGTATATACAATTATGGACGGGCTGCCGAGTGCCGACACAGAGGTAGCCACAGCCGTGAACTACCGCACTGTACTGTGTCTGCTGCTAATATATAGACTGGTTGATAAAGAGATAGTATACTCGTAACTAGTATGTATGTATAAAGAAAGAAAAAAAACCACGGTTAGGTGGTATATACAATTATGGACGGGCTGCCGAGTGCCGACACAGAGGTAGCCACAGCCGTGAACTACCGCACTGTACTGTGTCTGCTGCTAATATATAGACTGGTTGATAAAGAGATAGTATACTCGTAACTAGTATGTATGTATAAAGAAAGAAAAAAAAACCACGGTTAGGTGGTATATACAATTATGGACGGGCTGCCGAGTGCCGACACAGAGGTAGCCACAGCCGTGAACTACCGCACTGTACTGTGTCTGCTGCTAATATATAGACTGGTTGATAAAGAGATAGTATACTCGTAACTAGTATGTATGTATAAAGAAAGAAAAAAAAACCACGGTTAGGTCACTGGTATATACAATTATGGACGGGCTGCCGAGTGCCGACACAGAGGTAGCCACAGCCGTGAACTACCGCACTGTACTGTGTCTGCTGCTAATATAGACTGGTTGATAAAGAGATAGTATACTACTAATATTATATACTCGTGGTCAGGTCACTGGTCACTAGTCACACTGGCAGTGGCACTCCTGCAGCAAAAGTGTGCACTGTTTAATTTTAATATAATATTATGTACTCCTGGCTCCTGCTATAACCTATAACTGGCACTGCAGTAGTGCTCCCCAGTCTCCCCCACAATTATAAGCTGTGTGAGCTGAGCAGTCAGACAGATATATAATATATATAGATGATGCAGCACACTGGCCTGAGCCTGAGCAGTGCACACAGATATGGTATGTGACTGAGTCACTGTGTGCTGTGTATCGCTTTTTTCAGGCAGAGAACGGATTATAAATAAAAGTGGTGGTCACTGGTCACTATCAGCAAAACTCTGCACTGTACACTACTGAGTACTCCTAATGCTCCCCAAAATTAGTAAATCAAGTGTCTCTCTAATCTATTCTAATTCTAAACGGAGAGGACGCCAGCCACGTCCTCTCCCTATCAATCTCAATGCACGTGTGAAAATGGCGGCGA
The DNA here is from genome assembly GCF_028390025.1 of Pseudophryne corroboree. Lineage (NCBI taxonomy): Eukaryota > Metazoa > Chordata > Amphibia > Anura > Myobatrachidae > Pseudophryne > Pseudophryne corroboree. The sequence goes on along the minus strand of NC_086444.1, from coordinate 11,835,870 downwards.
CGCGCGGCTCCTTATATAGAATCCGAGTCTCGCGATAGAATCCGAGCCTCGCGAGAATCCGACAGCGTCATGATGACGTTCGGGCGCGCTCGGGTTAACCGAGCAAGGCGGGAAGATCCGAGTCGCTCGGACCCGTGAAAAAAAACATGAAGTTCTGGCGGGTTCGGATTCAGAGAAACCGAACCCGCTCATCTCTAATATACACACACACACACACACACACACACACACACACACACACACACACACACACACACACACACACACACACACACACACACACACTACCAGTCAAAAGTTTGGACACACCTTCTCATTCAATAGTTTTTATTTATTTTAATTATTTTTTATATTGTAGATTAATACTGAAGGCATCCAAACTATGAAAGAACACATATGGGATTATGTTGTAAACAAAAAAGTGTTAAACAAATCAAAATATGTTTTATAATTTAGATTCCTCAGATTCCCCCTTTTGCTTTGATGACAGCTTTGCACACTCTTGGCGTTCTCTCAGTCAGCTTCATGAGGTCGTCTCCTGGAATGGTTTTGAAGTAACAGGTGCGCCTTGTCAAGAGTCAATCTATGGAATTACTGGGTTCACTATGGTATGCCGGCGGTCGGGCTCACTGCGACCAGCATACCGGCGCCGGGAGCCCGATCGCCGGATTACCGACAGTGTGGCGAGCGCAAATGAGCCCCTTGCGGGCTCGCTGCGCTCGCCACACTACGGGCACGGTGGCGCGCGTATATTCTCCCCCCAGGGGGGTCGTGGACCCCCACGAGGGAGAATAAATGTCGGTATGCCAGCTGTCGGGATTCCGGCGCCGGTATACTGTGCGCCGGGATCCCGTCAGTCGGCATACTGAAGACCACCCGTATTACTTGCCTTCTTAATGTGTCTGAGACCATCAGTTGTGTTGTGCAGAGATAGGGTTAGTACACAGTGGACACCCCTATTTGACTACTGTTGTAATCCATATTATGGCACGAACCACTCAACTCAGCAAAGAGAAACGACAGTCCATCAATACTTTAAGACATGAAGGTCAGTCGATATGGAAAATTTCAAGTACTTTGAATGTATCCTCAAATGCAGTTGCAAAAACTGTCAAACACTATGATGAAACTGGCTCTCATGAGGACCGCTCCAGGAAAGGAAGACCAAGAGTAACCTCTGCTGCAGAGGATAAGTTCATTAGAGTTACCAGCCTCAGAAACCGCTAATTAACAACACCTCAGAACAGAGCCCACATAAATTCTACACAGAGTTCAAGTAGCAGACATATCTCAACATCAACTGTTCAGAGGAGCCTTCGTGAATCTGGCCTTCATGGTCGAATTGCTGCGAAGAAGCCATTACTGAGAATGAACAAGAAGCAGAAGATATGGACATTAGACCAGTGAAAATCTGTACTTTGGTCTCATGAGTCCAAATTTGAGATTTTTGGTTCCAACCGCCGTGTCTTTGCGAGACGCAGAGAAGGTGAGCGGATGGTTTCTGCATGTGCGTTCCCAGTGTGAAGCATGGTGGAGGAGATGTGATGGTGCTCTGCTGGTGACACGGTTGGTGATTTATTCAAAATTCAAGGCACACTTAACCAGCATGGCTACCACAGCATTCTGCAGCGCCATGTCATCCTATCTGGTTTGCGCTTACTGGGACCATCATTTGTTTTTCAACAAGACAATGACCCCAAACACACCTCCAGGCTATGTAAGGGCTACTTGACCAAGAAGGAAAGTGATGGAGTGCTGCGTCAGATGACCTGGCCTCCACAATCACCTGACCTAAACCCAATTGAGATGATTTGGGATGAGTTGGACCGCAGAGTGAAGGAAAAGCAGCCAACAAGTGCTCAGCAACTCTGGGAACTCCTTCAAGACTGTTGGAAAACCATTACAGGAGACTACCTCATGAAGCTGATTGAGGGAATGCTAAGAGTGTGCAAAGCTGGCATCAAAGCAAAAGGGGTCTACTTTGAAGAATCTAAAATATAAAACATATTTTGATTTAACACTTTTTTGTTTACAACATAATAAGTCTGGACTTCTGGGAGAGAAGCCAATTCCTTCTGAAAGAAAATAGACAGGGCCGAAATCTGTACCTTAATGGAGCCTAATTTTAGGCCCATATCCACTCCTGTCTGTAGAAAGTGGAGAAAACGGCCCAGATGGAAATCTTCCGTAGGAGCATTCTTGGCTTCACACCAAGAAACATACTTCCTCCAGATACGGTGATAATGTTTTGCCGTCACCTCCTTCCTAGCCTTAATCAGAGTAGGGATGACTTCCTCCGGAATACCTTTCCCAGCTAGAATTCGGCGTTCAACCGCCATGCCGTCAAACGTAACCGCGGTAAATCTTGGAACATGCAGGGCCCCTGTTGTAACAGGTCCTCCCTGAGAGGAAGAGGCCAGGGATCTTCTGTGAGCATCTCCTGAAGATATGAATACCAGGCCCTTCGAGGCCAATCTGGAACAATGAGTATTGTCTTCACTCTCTTTTTTCTTATGATTCTCAATATTTTTAAGATGAGAGGAAGAGGGGGGAACACATAGACCGACTGAAACACCCAAGGTGTCACCAGGGTGTCCACCGCTACTGCCTGAGGGTCCCTTGACCTGGCACAATACCTCCGAAGCTTCTTGTTGAGGCGTGACGCCATCATGTCTATGTGAGGAATTCCCCAAAAACTTGTTATCTCTGTAAAAACTTCTTGATGAAATCCCCACTCTCCTGGATGGAGATCATGTCTGCTGAGGAAGTCTGCTTCCCAGTTATCCACTCCCGGAATGAAGACCGCTGACAGAGCGCTTATGTGATTTTCCGCCCAGCGAAGAATCCTGGTGGCTTCCGCCATTGCCATTCTGCTCTTTGTCCTGCCTTGGCAGTTTACATGAGCCACGGCTATGACGTTGTCGGATTGAATCAGAACCGGTAGGTCGCGAAGAAGATCCTCCGTTTGTCGTAGGCCGTTGCATATGACACTCAATTCCAGTACGTTGATGTGTAGACAAGCCTCCTGGCTTGACCATAGCCCTGAAAATTTCTTCCTTGTGTGACTGCTCCCCATCCTCGGAGGCTCGCGTCCGTGGTCACCAGAACCAAGCCCTGAATGCCGAACCTGCGACCCTCTAGAAGGTGAGCACTTTGCAGCCACCACAGGAGAGACACCCTGGCCCGGGGGGACAGGCTTATCTTCTGATGTATTAGTAGATGGGACCCGGACCACTTGTCCAGGAGGTCCCACTGAAACGTCCTTGCATGAAACCTGCCGAAGGGGATGGCCTCGAAGGCTGCCACCATTTTCCCCAGAACTCGAGTGCATTGATGAACAGACACTCGTTTTGGTTTTAGCAAGTCTCTGACCATGTTCTGGAGGTCCTGGGCTTTTTCCATCGGGAGAAAAACCCTCTTCTGTTCCGTGTCCAGAATCATGCCTAGGAATGATAGTCGAGTCGTTGGAATCAATTGCGACTTTGGCAGATTGAGAAACCAACCGTGTTGTTGTAGAACTCTCAGAGAGAGCGACACGCTCTTCTGCAATTGATCTATCGATCTTGCTTTTATCAGGAGATCGTCCAAGTATGGGATAATTGTGACTCCCTGCCTGCGCAGGAGCACCATCATCTCCGCCATCACCTTGGTGAAAATCCTCGGGGCCGTGGAAAGCCCAAACGGCAACGTCTGAAACTGGTAATGACAGTCCTGTACAGCGAATCTCAGGTACCCCTGATGAGGAGGATATATGGGGACATGAAGGTATGCATCCTTTATGTCGAGTGACACCATAAAATCCCCCCCTTCCAGACTGGAGATCACAGCCCGGAGCGATTTCATCTTGAATTTGAACTTTCTCAGGTACAGGTTCAGGGATTTTAGATTTAAAATGGGTCTGAGCGAACTATCCGGCTTCGGGACCACGAACAGGGTCGAATAGTACACTTTTCCCTGTTGGACTAGGGGAACCTTGACAATCACTTGCTGTTGATACAGCTTTTGAATTGCAGCTAACACTACTTCCCTCTCTGGGGAAGAAGCTGGCAAGGCCGACTTGAAAAATCGTCGAGGGGTCACCTCTTCGAATTCCAGTTTGTAGCCTTGGGATACAATATCCATCGCCCAAGGATCCATGTCTGACAGAACCCAGACCTGGCTGAAGAGTCGAAGACGTGCCCCCACCGGTGCGGACTCCATGAGTGGAGCCCCAGCGTCATGCGGTGGATTTAGTAGAAGCCGGGGCGGACTTCTGCTCCTGAGAACTAGCCGGAGCAGGTGCTATCTTTCCTCTACCCTTACCTCTGGTGAGGAAAGATGAGCCCCGACCTCTTCTGGACTTATGCGACCGAAAGGACTGCATCTGATTTTGTAGAGATTTCTTTTGCTGCGGGGGAACGAAAGGCAAAAAGGTAGATTTACCTGCGGTAGCTGTGGCAACCAGGTCCGCGAGACCTTCCCCAAATAAAACTTCACCTTTGTATGGCAAAACCTCCATATGTTTCTTTGAGTCGGCATCACCCATCCATTGGTGGGTCCACAGGGCTCGCCTAGCAGAAATCGCCATGGCGTTGGCTCTCGAACCCAGCAGCCCAACGTCTCTTTGAGCGTCCCGCATATATAAGACTGCGTTTTTATTGTGGCCTAAGGTCAATAAAATGGTATCCCTATCTAGGGTATCAAGGTCAGCTGACAAGGTATCTGTCCAAGGTGCAACTGCACTACACACCCATGCCGATGCTATTGCCGGTCTGAGCAAAGCACCTGTATGCGCATAAATAGACTTTAAAGTAGTTTCCTTTCTGCGATCAGCAGGAACCTTGAGGGCTGCCGTGTCCGGAGACGGTAGCGCCACTTTCTTGGACAGGCGTGTTAAAGCCTTGTCCACCCTGGGCAGGGAAAGGATACGCCATAAGAATCCTTTTGGGAATCTGCAGTTTTTTTATCTGGAGTTTCCCAAGCTTTTTCAAATAACTCGTTAAGCTCATGAGATGGGGGAAACGTTACCTCAGGTTTCTTTTCCTTATACATGCGCACCCTCGTGTGAGGGACAGAGGGCTCATCTGTGATATGCAAAACATCTTTTATTGCAATAATCATATAATGAATACTTTTGGCCACCCTTGGGTGTAACCTTGCATCATCGTAATCGACACTGGAGTCAGAATCCATGTCGGTATCAGTGTCTGCTATTTGGGACAGGTGACGTTTCTGAGACCCAGAAGGGCCCGGTGACCCAGCCGAAGCCATGGCTTGACTCCATGCTTTTTCCCTGGACTCTGCTTTGTCCAATCTTTTATGTAATAAGATCACATTTGCATTTAAAACATTCCACATACAGTATCATACCAATCATGAGTCGGCGTTGCCGATGGAGACACCACAATCATCTGCTCCACCTCCTTCTTAGCTGAGCCTTCCGCATCAGACATGCCGACACACTCGTACCGACACCCCCACACACTCAGGGATATATCTATATGGAGACTGTTCCCTAATAAGGCCCTTTGGAGAGACAGAGAGAGAGTATGCCAGCACACACCCAGCGCCAACTGACACTGGAAAATAAACTCCCAGATAATAGCGCTTTTATATTAATCACTGTGTTAATACACTCACTGCGCCTTACAAGTGCACCCCCTCCTCTTTTCTGCCTTTTGTGCAATGTGTAGAACGTGCGCTCTGGTGCAATGTGTAGAACGTGTTCTCTGGTGCAATGTGTAGAACGTGCTCTCTGGTGCAATGTGTAGAACGTGCTCTCTGGTGCAATGTGTAGAACGTGCTCTCTGGTGCAATGTGTAGAACGTGCTCTCTGGTGCAATGTGTAGAACGTGCTCTCTGGTGCAATGTGTAGAACGTGCTCTCTGGTGCAATGTGTAGAACGTGCTCTCTGGTGCAATGTGTAGAACGTGCTCTCTGGTGCAATGTGTAGAACGTGCTCTCTGGTGCAATGTGTAGAATGTGCTCTCTGGTGCAATGTGTAGAATGTGCTCTCTGGTGTAATGTGTAGAACATGCTCTCTGGTGCAATGTGTAGAACGTGCTCTCTGGTGTAATGTGTAGAACGTGCTCTCTGGTGCAATGTGTAGAACGTGCTCTCTGGTGCAATGTGTAGAACGTGCTCTCTGGTGCAATGTGTAGAACGTGCTCTCTGGTGCAATGTGTAGAACGTGCTCTCTGGTGCAATGTGTAGAACGTGCTCTCTGGTGCAATGTGTAGAACGTGCTCTCTGGTGCAATGTGTAGAACGTGCTCTCTGGTGCAATGTGTAGAACGTGCTCATGTGTAGAACGTGCTCTCTGGTGCAATGTGTAGAACGTGCTCTCTGGTGTAATGTGTAGAACGTGCTCTCTGGTGCAATATGTAGAACGTGCTCTCTGGTGCAATGTGTAGAACGTGCTCTCTGGTGCAATGTGTAGAACGTGCTCTCTGGTGCAATGTGTAGAACGTGCTCTCTGGTGCAATGTGTAGAACGTGCTCTCTGGTGCAATGTGTAGAACGTGCTCTCTGGTGCAATGTGTAGAACGTGCTCTCTGGTGCAATGTGTAGAACGTGCTCTACCTGCCTTCAGCACGCACTGTCCATGCTTTAAATCAGGGGTGGGGAACCTCCTTCCCGCGGGCTTGTGTCAGTGAGACACGCTGCCGCTCAGTCCGGCGGCAGCGTGTCTCAGCTGTCAGAACAGGGAGGAGAGCGCGGCTGCCGGTCTGCGAGCTCTGATTGGCTCTCGAACCGGCGGCTGGTTTGAAGTACTACATGCCGCCGCTCCCACCCGACAGCCGCGCTCTCCTCCGTGTCCCACGGTAAGCAGCACGGAGGGGAGGGGGGAGGGCATCTGTATACCTGGCACTGTGGGGGCATCTGTATACCTGGCACTGTGGGGGGCATTTGTATACCTGGCACTGTGGGGGGCATTTGTATACCTGGCACTGTGGGGGGCATTTGTATACCTGGCACTGTGGGGACATCTGTATACCTGGCACTGTGGGGGGCAATTGTATACCTGGCACTGTGGGGGGCATTTGTATACCTGGCACTGTGGGGGGCATTTGTATACCTGGCACTGTGGGGGGCATTTGTATACCTGGCACTGTGAGGGGCATTTGTATACCTGGCACTGTGGGGACATCTGTATACCTGGCACTGTGAGGGGCATCTGTATACCTGGCACTGTGAGGGGCATTTGTATACCTGGCACTGTGGGGGCATCTGTATACCTGGCACTGTGGGGACATCTGTATACCTGGCACTGTGGGGGGCATTTGTATACCTGGCACTGTGGGGGGCATTTGTATAACTGGCACTGTGAGGGGCATTTGTATACCTGGCACTGTGAGGGGCATTTGTATACCTGGCACTGTGGGGGGCATTTGTATACCTGGCACTGTGGGGGGCATTTGTATACCTGGCACTGTGGGGGGCATATGTATACCTGGCACTGTGGGGACATCTGTATACCTGGCACTGTGGGGGCATTTGTATACCTGGCACTGTGGGGGCATCTGTATACCTGGCACAGTGGGGACATCTGTATACCTGGCACTGTGGGGGCATTTGTATACCTGGCACTGTGGGGGCATCTGTATACCTGGCACTGTGGGGGACATCTGTATACCTGGCACTGTGGGGGGCATTTGTATACCTGGCACTGTGAGGGGCATTTGTATACCTGGCACTGTGGGGGCATCTGTATACCTGGCACTGTGGAGACATCTGTATACCTGGCACTGTGGGGGGCATTTGTATACCTGGCACTGTGGGAGGCATTTGTATACCTGGCACTGTGGGGGCATCTGTATAACTGGCACTGTGAGGGGCATTTGTATACCTGGCACTGTGAGGGGCATTTGTATACCTGGCACTGTGGGGGGCATTTGTATACCTGGCACTGTGGGGGCATATGTATAACTGGCACTGTGAGGGGCATTTGTATACCTGGCACTGTGGGGGCATCTGTATACCTGGCACTGTGGGGGCATCTGTATACCTGGCACTGTGGGGACATCTGTATACCTGGCACTGTGGAAGCATCTGTATACCTGGCACTGTGGGAGCATCTGTATACCTGGCACTGTGGGGACATCTGTATACCTGGCACTGTGAGGGGCATTTGTATACCTGGCACTGTGAGGGGCATTTGTATACCTGGCACTGTGGGGGTATTTGTATACCTGGCACTGTGGGGGCAATTGTGGATCTGGCACCACACTATTGGGGGCATATGTGTATCACGTCCCAGTTTAACTGGCCACACCCATTTTTTTGGCGAGCACACACAGTACCTCTAAGGGGCAGACCTACTGGGGGGCAGGGTAATTTTTTAAGTTGAGAATTTTTGTATGGCCCCCCGAAGGATTTTATAAATATTCAAATGGCTCGCGGTAGAAAAAAGGTTCCCCACCCCTGCTTTAAATTATAAGAGGGGAGCACAAATTAATTTTCTGCTGAAGGGCACCAAAATGTCTACTTACAGCTCTGCACTCGCACACCATTTATATATTGGGGGTTTTCTAATTGTCCGACTTTTCTCACAAGTGTGCAGTACACAGTACCTTAACATATAGTCCACCTATTTTTACTCTAATGTACCTATTTTCTTTCTTTTTTTTTGCTTTCTTTTTTTTTGCTGCTTTTAGCACTATAGTTTTCATCTGCCATTGTAGGACACACACCTGATTGGTAATAAATAGGCCCATAGGTGGACAGAGACAAGCCCTTTGGGGGGAGCATGACAGAAGACCCCCCCCCCCCCCCCCCCCGAAAGTGCAGCGTATTTTGCTGCCACCTGGAATCTCCCTGAAACTTGTTTTCAAAAGTAGGCAAGTATGGTGTGTGTGTATATATATATATATATATATATATAAGTAAATAATCCTGCACTCTCACAAATAAACTAAAGCCATCGGCTGGGGTGCCAATCAGAGTCCCACACAGCAAGGTGTGGGGCCCATAGTACAATACAGGTTTTTTCACAATAGTGAAAAAATGATAGCACTCTCCAGACTTCAGAATCAATAAATCAAAAAAATGGAAAATTTTAATATAAGGTAGATTACCTTATATTAAAATTTTCCATTTTTTGATTTATTGATTCTGAAGTCTGGAGAGTGCTATCATTTTTTCAATATTGTGAAAAAACCCGTATTATATATATATATATATATATATATAAAAGGCGTTACCTCGGCACTCAATCCCTCCGTGTATATTGCCCGGGTGCCCTCCTATGACCATGCGGTCTGTGTAACCAAGAGAATGGGCGGCATCACTCAGGACTTGTAAATGAAATAACGACTGCAGAAACAAGCTGCTGTGGCTGACGTCTCAGTTATATGAAGAAAGTTAATATAACTGAAACGTCAACCACAGCAGCTTGTTTCTGCAGTCGTTATTTCATTTATAAGTCCTGAGTGAGTGCCGCCCATTCTCTTGGTTATATATATATATATATATATATACATACACATATATATATATATATATATATATATATATACACAGGTTGAGTATCCCATATCCAAATATTCCGAAATACGAAATATTCTGAAATACGGGCTTTTTTGAGTGAGACTGAGATAGTGAAATTTTGTGTTTTGATGGCTCAATGTACACAAACTTTGTTTAATACACAAAGTTATTAAAAATATTGTATAAAATGACCTTCAGGCTGTGTGTATAAGGTGTATATGAAACATAAATGTATTCTGTGCTTAGACTTGGGTCCCATCACCACGATATCTCATTATCGTATGCAGTTATTCCAAAATACGGAATAATCCGATATCCAAAATACTTCTGGTCCCAAGCATTTTGGATAAGGGAAACTCAACCTGTATATATATGCGGATCTCGTAGGTTCAAAATGCAAAAAACTTACTAAACCATTGTTTCTACGTTTCGGTTTTATTGTGCAAAACCGTCATCAGGAACCCTCATCAGCTCTACCAGTGACCTTAAGTGTTGTACAAAAACCTTTACCTGTTTACCTCAAAGGAGGAGCCCTGAGAAGAGCGAGAAGCTCAGCGTGGAGATCTGGGGGCCCTTTAGAAGAGAGTCAGCCTATCCCTGCAAACCTTACACATGTAACATACAGTGGGCGGAGCTTGGCCTATCGTCCCAGCATTTACAGCACTGAGCAGAGCAGCATCAGAGGCGGGACGGGAAGGAGAAGGAGGAGGATTATTCTCAGCACTGAGCAGGGCAGCATCAGAGGCGGGACGGGGCAGAGAAGAAGGCAGATTATTCTCCTCAGCACCAGCATGTACAGCACTGAGCAGAGCAGCATCAGAGGCGGGACGGGGCAGAGAAGAAGGCAGATTATTCTCCTCAGCACCAGCATGTACAGCACTGAGCAGAGCAGCATCAGAGGCGGGACGGGGCAGAGAAGGAGGAGGATTATTCTCAGCACTGAGCAGGGCAGCATCAGAGGCGGGACGGGGCAGAGAAGGAGGCGGATTATTCTCCTCAGCACCAGCAGTTACAGCACTGAGCAGGGCAGCATCAGAGGTGGGACGGGGCAGAGAAGGAGGCGGATTATTCTCCTCAGCACCAGCAGTTACAGCACTGAGCAGGGCAGCATCAGAGGCGGGACGGGGAAGAGAAAAAAGGCGGATTATTCTCCTCAGCACCAGTAGTTACAGCACTGAGCAGGGCAGCATCAGAGGCGGGACGGGGCAGAGAAGGAGGCGGATTATTCTCCTCAGCACCAGCATTTACAGCACTGAGCAGGGCAGCATCAGAGGCGGGACGTGGCAGAGGAGGAGGGGGATTATTCTCCTCAGCACCAACAGTTACATCACTGAGCAGGGCAGCACCAGAGGTGGGAAGTGGCAGAGAAGGAGGCGGATTATTCTCCTCAGCACCAGCAGTTACAACACTGAGCAGGACGGGGCAGAGAAGGAGGCGGATTATTCTCCTCAGCACCAGCAGTTACAACACTACGCAGGGCAGCATCAGAGGCGGGACGGGGCAGAGAAGGCAGATTATTCTCCTTAGCACCAGCAGTTACAGCACTGAGCAGGGCTGCATCAGAGGTGGGACGGGGCAGAGAAGGAGGCGGATTATTCTCCTCAGCACCAGCAGTTACAGCACTGAGCAGGGCAGCATCAGAGGCAGGACGGGGCAGAGAAGGCAGATTATTCTCCTCAGCACCAGTATTTACAGCACTGAGCAGGGCAGCATCAGAGGCAGGACGGGGCAGAGAAGAAGGCGGATTATTCTCCTCCGCACCAGCAGTTACAGCACTGAGCAGCACGGGGCAGAGAAGGAGGCGGATTATTCTCCTCAGCACCAGCAGTTACAGCACTGAGCAGGGCAGCATCAGAGGCGGGACGGGGCAGAGAAGAAGGCGGATAATTCTTCTCAGCACCAGCATGTACAGCACTGAGCAGGCAGTATCAGAGGCGGGACGGGGCAGAGAAGGAGGCGGATTATTCTCCTCAGCACCAGCAGTTACAGCACTGAGCAGGACGGGGCAGAGAAGGAGGCAGATTATTCTCCTCAGCACCAGCATTTACAGCACTGAGCAGGGCAGCATCAGAGGCGGGACAGGGCAGAGAAGGAGGCGGATTATTCTCCTCCGCACCAGCATTTACAGCACTGAGCAGGACGGGGCAGAGAAGGAGGTGGATTATTCTCCTCAGCACCAGCAGTTACAACACTGAGCAGGGCAGCATCAGAGGCGGGACGGGGCAGAGAAAAAAGGCGGATTATTCTCCTCAGCAGCAGCAGTTACAGCACTGAGCAGGGCAGCAACAGAGGCGGGACGGGGCAGAGAAGGAGGCGGATTATTCTCCTCAGCACCAGCAGTTACAACACTGAGCAGGGCAGCAACAGAGGCGGGACGGGGCAGAGAAGAAGGCAGATTATTCTCCTCAGCACCAGCAGTTACAGCACTGAGCAGGGCAGCATCAGAGGTGGGACGGGGCAGAGAAGGAGGCGGATTATTCTCCTCAGCAGCAGCAGTTACAGCACTGAGCAGGTCAGCATCAGAGGCGGATTATTCTCCTCAGCACCAGCAGTTACAGCACTGAGCAGGGCAGCATCAGAGGAGGGACGGGGCAGAGAAGGAGGCGGATTATTCTCCTCAGCACCAGCAGTTACAGCACTGAGCAGGACGGGGCAGAGAAGGAGGCAGATTATTCTCCTCAGCACCAGCAGTTACAACACTGAGCAGGGCAGCAACAGAGGCGGGACGGGGCAGAGAAGGAGGCGGATTATTCTCCTCAGCACCAGCAGTTACAGCACTGAGCAGGGCAGCATCAGAGGCAGGACGGGGCTGAGAAGGAGGCGGATTATTCTCCTCAGCACCAGCAGTTACAGCACTGAGCAGGGCAGCATCAGAGGTGGGACGGGGCAGAGAAGGAGGTGGATTATTCTCCTCAGCACCAGCAGTTACAACACTGAGCAGGGCAGCATCAGAGGCGGGACGGGGCAGAGAAAAAAGGCGGATTATTCTCCTCAGCACCAGCAGTTACAACACTGAGCAGGGCAGCATCAGAGGCGGGACGGGGCAGAGAAGGAGGCGGATTATTCTCCTCAGCGCCAGCAGTTACAGCACTGAGCAGGGCAGCATCAGAGGCGGGACGGGGCAGAGAAGGAGGCGGATTATTCTCCTCAGCACCAGCAGTTACAGCACTGACCAGGCCAGCATCAGAGGTGGGACGGGGCAGAGAAGGAGGTGGATTATTCTCCTCAGCACCAGCAGTTACAGCACTGAGCAGGGCAGCATCAGAGGCGGGACGAGGCAGAGAAAAAAGGCGGATTATTCTCGTCAGCACCAGCAGTTACAGCACTGAGCAGGACGGGGCAGAGAAGGAGGCAAATTATTCTCCTCAGCACCAGC